>NW_004524622.1:12396002-12412347 GCF_000260255.1 Octodon degus
TCTCTCTCTCTCTCTCTCTCTCCCTCTCTCTCTCTCTCCACCCTCCTGTCTCTGTCTCTGTCTCTGTCTCTGTCTCTCTGTCTCTGTCTCTGTCTCTCTCTGTCTCTCTCTGTCTCTCTCTGTCTCTGTCTCTGTCTCTCTCTTTCTTTCTCTCTCTCTCTCTCTCTCTCTCTCTCTCTCTCTCTCTCTTTCCCTCTCTCTCTCTCTCTCCCCCCTCCTGTCTCTGTCTCTGTCTCTGTCTCTCTCTCTGTCTGTCTCTCTCCCTTTCTCTCTCCTACTCTGTGTCTCTGTTGCCAGTCTATCTGTCTCTGTCTTTTTCTCTCAGACAGGGTCTTACAAACTTCTCAAGAGCTGCGGAGATAACTCAATAGAGTAAGCACTTGCCTGGCAAGCACAAGGGCCTGAGTTAATTTCCTGGTTCTGGAAAAAAAAAATCCTTCTCAAGTTGCCCACACTGGGCTCCAATTTGTGGTCCTCCTGCCTCGGCCTTCCAAGTGTTGGTATTATTAACAATTGCACTGATTAAGACTCATCCAACTCTAAAGAAGTGCCCTATGCCTGGGCATCCCACTTTAGTATTCAGAAATTCTCAGGTGACTTCCCTCTGCGCCTGGACTCAGCCTGGGTTCAAGCACTCATGATGGCCATTGTGAGTGTGAATTCATTTGATGGCGTGAGTGGAGACCACGGGTCACTCTCTGTCTCGGAAACCCAGACTCAGTGTCTTCACTGCTCCAGGTCTTCCCTCCTCTGCGACACAGTTCTCTTGAGGAAGTCCTCAGTCTCTTCATTTACAGGAAAGCATGAAAAATGATGCAATTTGGGATGGATTATTACCATTATTCTTTGGAGTATGCTGAGCTATTTCTTTTGAAATATCTCAAACATCCCTTTGCAGTTTACTAAGGAAGGTGAACCATCTAAAATCCCATCTTTTCTTTTTTTTTGGCAGAACCAGGAGTTGAACTCAGGTCCCTGAGCTTACCAGGAAAGTGCTTATTCTACTGAGCCATCTCCCCGGCCCCAACCCCATCTTTTCTAAGGCCGTTGTTTTTGGTCTAAACTGTGTCATCAGCTTGCTGAAAACCACACACAACAGGACTGTGACCTTGTTGCCTGCAGAAAAGCTAGTTTCTTTATCTTTTCCCATCCTTTTATTGGTAGTACAGATTTAGGGATTTAATTTGGCAGAGTGGTACATCCTCCGGGAGTATGCTGATCCATGTCACTGCCCGTCACCCTCGTCCCTCCCTCTCCTGTAGCCTTCACACTGAGCTGGCTGCAGTGTGTACTGCACAGTCTGCTCGTGCTCACTTCCCTCTCCCTTCCCTCTACCTCTCACCCTAATTCTTCTTCTCTTCTTTTTTACATTTTATTTTATTTTATTTTATTTTGAAGAGTGAAAACAATAGCAGAAACAAATAGCGAAACAAAGACAGAATGCAGGGTAGCATACAATAGATATGTTACAGATCTTCAAAACAAGAATAGCAAAATTAACAATGCCTGCTATATTACCTATTTCTATCATCAAATCTGTTGTTCAGATTAGAAGACATAGCTTTGCAAGATTGGACAAATAATTGCCTATTAATGCTTGCTCTTAATAAACCATTTTTCTTATCATCTTTGCTTTTTTAAAAATGTATTTTAAAGAGAGAGTAATAATAATTTATAAGACATTAGGAGCAGTACACATTTAGGAGACCAAGATGAGAGGTATTGAACCATGGTTTTTGTATTCCACGTTGCTTAGATATTGATGTTTAGATCTCAGATAACAACATATAGAGCTAGTCAAGGTGAACATTCACTGCTCACTGGATCTAGTTCTACCACGCTCGTCATGCAGCCTCACCTGGCACCCATCTGTCTGCCGGGCTAGCTGCTGCTTCTAGCTGCACCCCACCGAAGTGGGCCAGTGGCTAGGCCCAGCGCTCTTTCTCCCTTCCTTCCTTCCTTCCTTCCTTCCTTCCTTCCTTCCTTCCTTCCTTCCTTTTTTTCTTTTTCTTTCTTTTACTATATGGTCTTCTTGGTCTCACTACTCAAATCGGACCTGTAGTGATCCTCCTGTTTTCAGCCTCCCAAGCTCTGAGATCACACGCATGTGCCACTACATCCAGTCTCAATCACCCCCTCAGCATGCCCCAGGATCAATCACCCCCTCAGCATGCCCCAGGATCAAACCCCGGTCCCTGTGCCTACCTCAGCTAGCACTTTAGTTCACTGAGCTATCTGGCTGGCTCTTTTTCTCTTTTCTAGTAATACTCTTTCTTCTACATTCTTGCCATCTTTTTCAGAATCTACATATTAAGGAGAAGATGTAACATTTGTCTTTTTGGGTTTTCTAAAGCTGATGATTGCCATATGCATCCATTTCATTTCATGTAAATGACAGAAGGTTTTCTTCTTTATAGCAGAATAGTGCTCTACATCCCATTTTATTTATCTATTTCTCCACAGGCATGGAGGTTGTTTCCAGATCTTGACTACTGTGTGACTCATGCCCTGCAGTAGACATGGGTGTGTCAGTGCTGCCTACAGTGTACTGCCTTTAGCTCACGTGGCCTTATCAAATGCAGTATATCTGGATTAAACAGTAGTTCCATTCTTAGTTTTGTAAGGACCTTCCACAGTGACTTCCATGGTGACTCTACATATCCCCAGCAGCAATACAGAAGGATTTCCCTTTCCCTGTTTTCTTGGCAGCATTTATGTGTGTAAGTAAATATTTTGTGTTCTTGATGATAACAATTCTAAGTCTAGCATGAGATTAGCTTTCAGTATAGTTTTGATTTGCAATGCTCTAATGCTTTAAGCTGTTGTATATATAATTTTCTTATTAGTATTTGTACTTCTGTTTTAGATGTATCTGTTCAATTTATTTGACCAGTGGTTGACTGGACTTTTTCATTCTTATTTTGTTGGAGGTGTTGAGGTTTTTCGTTTTTTGTTTTAGTTCTTTGTGTATGCTAGGTTTAAACATATGTTAGGAGAGTACTTAATAAAGATTTTTCCCCATTCTGTAGACTGCCTTTTCATTCTCTGTTTCCTTGTAGAGCAGGAAATTTTAATTTGATGTAGTTCCATTTGTTGCTTTTGCTATTACTTCCTCTGCTATTGGAACCCTTTTGAGGATGTCTTTAGCTGTGTGTATGGCTATGAATTGTTTCCTTATGTTTTCTTTCAACAGTTCCAAAGCTTGTGGTCCTTTACACAGGACTGAGATTCATTTTCAATTTGCCTTTGTACAGGAAGAGAGAAAAGAACCTATCTCTTACAAATGGATATTGCCCACACTAGGGTTTAAAGAGGCTCCAGTGCAGATTTTTAGCCCCCTTTTCACAATCAGATCACTGTAGATACATTAGATATATGTGTTGTTTCTCTGTCTTCTAATCTGTTCCATTGTTCAGAATCTAGTGTGTTCCACTCTTTTATATCTATTTTTATGCGAGTATCATGCTGTTTTATTAGCACAGCTTTGTAGTACAGTCTAAAATTGTGAGGCCTCCAGTCTCACTCCTTTTTCTTTCTTTCTTTCTTCTTTTTTAGATGGAGAATTGAACTCTTGGCTTTGGGCTTGCCAGGTAGGTATTGCACCACTGAACTAAATTCTCAGCCCTAGCCATATTCTTTTTGCTTAGGATAATTTTAGTTTTTCTGTATATTTTGTATTTCCAAAAACATTCTTAGATTTTTTTTTCTAGTTTTGTGAAAAATGAGATTGGTATTGCATTGAGCTTGCAGATTGTGACATTAAGGTATTATAGTTATGTGAAGAGTACTTATTCTTCCAATGAACTGGTAAGGATTTCTCATTTTCTGGTAGTATCAATTTTTACTATAAATGTCTTTTATCTCATTGGTTCCATTGATCATAAGGAATTTAACATTCTGAAGGCATTGTGAACAGAATTGTTTCCCTGATTTCTTTCCCAGCTGATTGATTATTGTATATACAAAAGCTATTGAGCATTTCATATTGATTTTATATCTTGCTACTTTCCTGAATTCATTTATCAGCTCTAACAGTCTCTTGGTAATGTCTTTCAGATCTTCTTTTTTTTTTTATTAATTTTATATATTTTAGTAGAGGGTCTACAAGGTCTTGCTACACAGATCAGACTGGTAGTCATCCCCCTGTTTTTAGCCTCTCAAGAGCTGCTATTACAGTCGTGCACCACCACACCCATTCTCAGTCACCAGCTCATCATGCCCGGGGCTGGGGCTATCATGGCACTCTGGAATGAACCCAAGGCCCTGCACTTTGCTGAAGATGGCGCTTTAGTCAGCTGAGCTATCTGGCTGGCCCTCTTTCTGGCCGGCCCTCTTTCTGATCTTCTAAGTATAAAATCACATCATCTGAGGGCTGGCGAGATAACTCAGGTGACGAAGTGCCTGCTTAGGCAAGTGCAGGGACCCGAGTTTGATCCTCTACACCACACACTGCACTGGTCCCACCCCCAGGCGCGCTGAGCAGGTGAGTTCGTGCTTGGTGGCAAAAGCCTGTAATCCCAGCGCTGGGTATACTGAAAGCAGGAGGATCACTACCAGTTGGAGCTGTGTAGTGAGATCCTCTACTAAATACATTGTTAAAAAATCGTGTCAACTGCAAACAGGGATATGACTTCTTGTCCTATTTATATCACTATTTCTCTTTTTTAATCAATGCAGTTAAAATTTCAAAAACTACACTGAATAGGAGTGTTGAAAGGGGACTTTCTTGTTCTTGATTTGAGAGCAAATGCTTTACATTTTCCCCATTGTGAATGATCTGGGCTATGGGTTTGTGAAAAATAGCCTTTTCTATATTGGGGAATAATCCTTCAATACTTAGTCTTTGTAGAGATATTTATAATGAAGGATAATTTACTTGTAGGCCCTTTCTGCATCAATTAAGAGGATTGTGTGATTTCTTTTATCCCTGTTTCCATTTAGTGGTGCTTTATGTTTATTGGTTTCTGCCTGTTGAAACTCCTTTCCAAGCCTGGAGTGAACCCAACTGGATCATGGTGCAGGACTTTTCAGTGTGTCATTGAATTTAGTTTAGAACTATTTTTAAGGATTGTTTTCATCTATGCTCATAAAGAACATTTGTCTATAGTAGATTTCTTGTTTCACTTTGTTATGATAAGATGCAAGAATTTATTTCAAGTTGTTCTGTTGTGACTGTGTTCACGTCTTCATTGAGTTTTAATGAATACAATAAGATTGGAAGTGTTCCTTCCCTTTCTATTTAATAAGGAGCATAATGTTAGTTCTTCTTTAAAGGTTTGAAAAAATTCAGCTGTAAATCTGTCTTGTCCTTTTTGTCATTAGGACATTTTTTATTACTGCTTCAGTCTTATTGCTTATTATTAATCTTCCTGAGATTTTATATCCTTTTCATTCAGTTTTTATAGGTTGCAAGTGCCTCAATATTTATCCATTTCTTCTAGATACTCCAGTTTATGAGAACATAGGTTTTCAAGATAGTCCCTAGCAACCCTCTGGATTCCAGTGGAGTCTTGGTACTCGTCTCTCATTGTACTGATTTGGGTCTTTTCTCTTCATCTTCATTAGTTTGTCTCAGGATTTCTCAACCTTGCTAATTTTTCCAAAGTGTCCTCTTTTTTATTTCATTTCTATTTATTTTCTTCTAGTTTCTGTCTTACAAATTTCACCTATGTTTATTTATTTTCTCCTGTTAAATATGATTTTGATTTGTTCTTGTTTTCCTAAGATCTGGAAGTGCATGATTAGTTTAGTGGTTCTTTCTTTCTTTCTTTCTTTCTTTCTTTCTTTCTTTCTTTCTTTCTTTCTTTCTTTCTTTCTTTCTTTTTTCTTTTTTTGAGATCTTGCTCATGTTTGGCAGTTGGAGCCATAACATTCCCTCTTAGAACTGCCTTTGCTGTATCCCAGAGATTCTGTCATGACAAATTTCATTTTCATTTGATGCTAGATATTTTTTGGAATTTTCACAATTATCTGGTGACTGATCAAAAGTGAATCTTTTGATCACTATGTGTTTGTACAATTTCTGTTGTTTCCTTGTTGATTTCTTGTTTCACTTTGTTATGATAAGATGCAAGAATTTATTTCAAGTTGTTTTATTTTTTATTTCTTTTATTAATCTTTGTTTCAGACTCTAGTTCTAGGCTTCTCCAGCTTAATAGGCTGTAAAGAATGAATTGTATTTAAGCAAAAACTGAAAAGAGCTGCAGTGCTCATGGGGCTTGGTCTTAAAAACTATTAGAGATCTAGATTTTATTAGATTCATAAACAAAAAGAATTTTAAACAGCAGTCATAATATAAAATAGCAGCTCCCAGGAATTTCTTCCTACTGTTGTCTTTTTCAGAAGCAGCCTTAGTTCAGTTTGCATCACTCTTGGAAACCTCATCCAAATTCCCCACAAGATCTGAAACCTCGTCATCATCCTCCTCTCCAGTAGCCAGCGGTGCTTTTCCATCCACAGATTGTTTGGGCAGAGCTTCAGCCAGTCTCCTTGAGCTAGTCAAACTGTCTGCACCAAGCTGGTTCAAGATGCAGGGTAGCATTTCTGCCAGTTGTTTTGTCTCAGCGTGGCCTGTAATGGTGAAAGTGTTTGCTGCCAGAGATGCCTGCACCTTTGGGTTGTCGAAGTGGGTAACTGTTCCCTGGTTTATAAACATATTCACCTCTCAATACCAGAGATATTGTTGACCCCTAACTTCTTTAATGAGAACTGCAGTTGTTTATCATCTGCTGTGGCTGTTCTATGAACCACCTTCTCCTTTCTGCAAGCAGTTCCTTTCCCACCAATGTGTACTTGTGCCTCCAGTTTGTTGAGTTTTTCCTGTTCATGGGAGTTTCTTTCATCTTGTTGGAGTAGATATGGGGCAGTGTGGGCTACTAGGGCTGGCGCTCAACGGGTCTTGGTTAGACCAGCTGAGATTAGGTACACACGCGGGGATCCAAGATGGCAGTGAGAGCTCAAGTTATTTTATTCTTTAAGCTTACCTTGTGGACTAAAATCTGATTCATTTTGGCCGTTAATGCTTCCATTGGAAAGTCTGATGATATTCTGATGGCTTTGCGCCCATAAAAAAGCTTAGTGTTTCTCCTCATCAGTTTTCAGTTTTGTGTCCTTGTTCTGTATGATTACCATTGTAATTATAATATGATGCAGGGAGCCTGTGTTCTGCTTATGCATGTGTGCTATTCTAAATGCTTCCTATTCCTAGATGTTCATGTCTTTTTCAAGATTTGAGAAATTTGGAAATATTATTTTATTTAATAGCATAAATAATCTTGTTTCTTCCATCTATACCAATGGAGTCACAAGTTTTGTCTTTTAACTAAGTCCAGAATTCTTGAGTTATTTTTGCATTATTTTTTCTTTATTCATTTCTACATGAACTACATCCTCACCTTTACTTCTAAGTTCTGAAATTCTTTTTACTGCATAGGTCTAACGTTTAGTCAGATTTTTCTACTGAGGTCTATTTTGTTTGACTTTTAATTTTCTTTTTCCTTTTTTTCTTGGCCAGCTCAGCCCACTCTGTGGGGTGGGGCACTGCTGGGGTATGTGGTGCTGGGGATCAAACTACTGTCCCCTGTGCCTGCCTATGCTTGCCTAAGCAGGCGTTTCAGACTGTTGAGCTATCTTGCTAGCCTGACTTTTAATTTTCAGTTCTATCAATATTTTGTTTTTTTCAATAAACTCTCTTTGTTGGATTGCTCCTGAATCACCTACATTGCCTTCTTTAATTCATTCAATTCTATATTTGTATCATTTTGGAAGTCATGGAGTTTTCCATTTTGTTCTTTATGTTACTGGTTCTTGGCTAACGTGAGGCAGGCAGACTCCACTGTCTCACATTCCAGATGTAATGAGACTCAGCCTCATTACAAGTCTCAAAAGAATGGAGCCAGCCAACCACCTATGCACTGAACCCTTGGAAACTGTGAGCCACAGTCAATCTTCTCTTCTACATGAATATTCTCAGGTATTTTGGTATTGAAAAAAAAAAGCTGAGCAACACTTCAAGTCTTGAAACAGAGTAAGTCAATTTTTAATGACAATATTTCTTATTGTCTCAATTATCCCTCTTCAAGCCATCAAAGACAATCTGAATGCCCAGCAGTGACTCTCACACCTGTGCACAATCATCGCCTTCATACAAATGCTTTTGGGCAGCATGTCAGTCTGTCTCTCTTGTCTCTATGCTGATGGGATCTTCTGAGTTCACAGTTAAAGGTCAGATCTACCCTTGTGTTGAGCCTGGATGCTGAAGACAAATTTGGGTCATCAGAGCTGTGGCCTTGTGATCTGTTTCTCTAAGGTCTGGCAGTTGCCTCATGCTGCTGATACATGTGTTGAAGGGGTCACTTCCCAGAAACACCCACAGAGCAACTCAGCGCAGCCACAGGTAATCACTGGGGAGTGCCTTACTGAGAAGAGACTATTAGACTTGTTTCCCTGAAAAGCTAAACTAGATGCACTGGGCGTGTCATACATATTTTTTGAGCAAGGTTGTCAGCCCTTGTTTTCTGTGTGTTGAAAATAATAAAAACACAGGAATGTTTTTCACAACCTGAGGAGTCTGTCATGTTCTTGGGCTGAGAGAAAACCATGACAGACAGAAAATGGAAATTTCTGAAGATGCCTTTTCTCCATGGCCCTCTGGTCAGGAATGACAGGGCAGGTCCAAGTGTGGCGTTGTTGGGTTTCCCAGGTGAACTCAGTGGTGTTGGAAATGAGGCTGCCAGTGGCTGTGCACTGGGACCACAGAACCCCAGCTGCAGGCCAGCATTCAGAGTCACAGCTGTGCTCTTCCTAGAGCGCACATGACCCCATTGTTGCCTCATGTGGGAGCAGGTGTGTGGCCTCTGGACAAGTGCACAGAAGGACACTCTGGGACCTGGTTCTAGTTCTAGGTGGCCTTCTCTGTGTGTAGGAGTTCTGCCATTACATATGAGATGTCCTCCCAGTGAAGTCAGTCACTCTGGTTGTTACCTGTAGCATCGAGATGACACACAACCAATATAGCAGTGAAGGTGAGGAATAAAGGCGTTCAATTCAAAAATAATACATGAAAGATTGGTCTGTTAACAGGTTGAGAGGACTGATGAGAGGCCTGATGAGTCAAATTTTCCTTCCTATTGTCTTGTTTTTCCCTAGAAGATGCCATCAGTGAGTGCTGCAATAATATCCTCATTCCTGTTAAGACAAGATCCAAACGTTGACCACAACTGCCTTCCCACCTATGTTAAAGCTTATCATCTGAGCAGAAGAAATAAGGAAACAAGGAAAATGTGTATTTTGGTTACACTCTCATATTTTTCTCTAGGGCTCCATCTAGTTCCAGAAATAGTCATCGATAAACTAGTTTCCATTTCTGTGCCCTGCATTCTCTTTGATAATTCTTTGTCCATTTTTCCTTCTTTCTGTGCAAGGAATATTTCAGATTTCACTTATCTCACTCATTTTTGAGCTCATTCTTTGAGTGCAAATTCATGTCTAAACATTTTGATAGATACTGGTATAGGTACTTGTTTCCATTAACCAGTCTACTAGTAGTTTACTTCAGTGACTAAAATGATTTAACTTTCAGTGGGAAATGCAAAGTTGAAAACCTTGCTCTATAGGATAGAGACCAAAACATGAGAAATTGTTTTAGCCCCTGAGTGTGTGTGCAGGAGGAGAAAACCAAGTGCAGCAGCAGGAAGAGAAAGCCTTCCATTGTTCCAGTATGGGGTTTCACCCTGATTCACATTCCACTCAAACTCAACAGCAGTTAGTGGATGTGAGATTACATAGAAACAAACTAGACCACATCAGTATGTCAGTAAAGGTGATTATTACAAATATTATCATTATTGTCCTCAGTCATCAGATTAATAATAATTCTGCCTTTCAAATAGCTACCCACTGGGGCCAGGGAGATGGCTCAGTAGAATAAGCACTTCCATAGCAAGTGTAAGGGCCTGAGTTCATTTCCCGGTTCTGCCAAAAAAAAAAAAAACCAAAAACAAAAAAACAAACAAACAAAAAAACTTTACCTACTGTGTCTTTAAGAAAGAAGTAATGGAATAGTTTTTTTTTTCTTTTCTTTTCTTTTTAAGAAAGCTGTTCTGGCTTCAACTAAAACTTGAATATAAATAAATGAGGAAATCTCCTATTTGGGAATCAAGTTTCATAAAAATCTCAAGAAACATGAAAGATACAAAACAACAGGTTTCTCTGTTTCCTAAAGCGCTACATACTGTGCACAGTTTTTCTTGTCATTGCTCTGAATTGCGTTGGTCTTGTTCTGTGGTACCCTGCTCCTGTCTTGCAGTTAGTGACGCTGATGCTCCAAACCTCTTTAAAGTGAACACACCCACGAGCAGCACAAAGTGGATGGTGCCTCTGTTTTACCCAAGGCCATCACTAGGGGCTACTAGTCTCAAAGGGGTTACTGGCCTGCTGTAGGTCGCGTAGGACAGCACCTAGTGATGGGTGGCCTATTGAAAAACCAGTATTTTATTTAATAATTATTTTTATTAATATGTGTTTGCAGTACATAATGATTACATTCACCATGGGGAGATGGTGCACACATATAACCCATCAGTTCTTTTTAGATTCCTAGTTTGTACAATTTTTATTATTATGTTTATTATATACATATTCACTGACTCATTTCTACCCATCATTTTTTCATAAAAGGCAATCAATATAAATAACTGAAAAAACTCATCACGCATGGTTGGTCAGCTTATATACTAAAAACAAGTACTAATAAAAATATAAAGAATAAAAACTAAAAGGCCAGCCTAATGGCTCAGCAGATTAAAGCACCTACAAACAGGCATAGGGGCTGGGGCTTCAATCTCCAGGCCTGCTGTGCTGGCCTCTCCCCACCTCAGGGTGCACTGAGACAGCAATGGAGACTGGGAGTGGTGGCGCATGCCTATAATCCCAGCTCTTGGGAGGCTGTAAACAGGTGGATCACTATGAATCTGATCTAGTAGTGAGACCCTGAACACCCTGTAGACCTGGTCATAAAATACACAAAAAAGAAAGAATAAAAACTAGAATGACAATTTTCTACTTACCTAAACAAATATTTTCAAAGGACAATGTATACAGGTTTAAAGCATTATATCTTTTTCCAATGTAATGTCTGGTAACATTTACTAAAAGGCAGTTTTGTGTCTATTGGTAAGAAATAGCCCCGAGGAAACTATCGAGAGCCATTCCTTGACAATCAGTGAGCAAATGGCAGCAGCAATAATACCGGTCATGATTTGCTGTTGTTCCCCATAATGCCTTATTTCCATAAAAAGGTTCTTGTTCTAATTTGCATTTCTAAGGTTAATTGTAAAACAGAAATATGTATTTGACAAGGTATTGACATGGTTCCCACATAAGGTATGCATAAATCTTGGTTTTACTGTTGTCCCTAGTATTGTTTCCATTTCCTTTCACACAATGAAACATATGTAACTTAATTTATTCTTCCTTATTTATTTGTTTATTTATTTTGTGGTACTGGGGATTGAACTCAGGACCCTGTGCTCACCAGGCAAGCGCTTATCCTACTGAGCCATCTCCCCGGGCCTACACTTTTTATCTGAATGGATGTGGATAGTCTCACATTCTTCTAGGCCCTCTGTTATTTCTGCTTTTCCCTGGCTCTACATGGTTCGTGTTGGGGCCTCTGATAAGTTGGTCCGCTCATCAACCCATTATGCTGTGTGCACTCCTAGGTATCAAAGAGATGATGTTACTTAAAATACTTCATTTTAGGGCTTTCCTTAATATTCCCTTACATATTCACAGTCAGTTTGTAGCAAAGCATGTCTTTCTTCTACTACCTAGTGTGATGTAAATGTTTCAATATTAAGTAAGGAGGGAATTTTGTGTAACCAAACCTGTCATATTGGCAGGGTAGTGACTAGCTGGAAGCCTTTACTACATTGTGGGGAACTTGGCCAAGAAGCTGGTAAATTCCTCTTTCTTTCTGCTGCCAAGATCAGCCAGTGGTGGGGAATAGCAGCTCTTAGTTTAGCAACAATCAGAGCTGTGCTACACTCAGACTGGTAAAGGGGACAACTCAAACTGCAGTGTGTGTGCTCCCCAAGAATTATATAGATGGCTCCCCGGATTTCTCAATTACATACACTGTACGACTCAAGGCAAATCTCCCCCACAAGTGCTTGTGCTGTGGCAAGATTTCCAGGAGTTCCGGTGAGCTGAGTTACACCTAACTACCCAGAAAGGTGAATATGCACGGATTGCTACAACCTTGCGTCTGAATGTAATGAAGGCTTCCTGATTTCCCATCAACAAAGGTGAAATGATTGTCCCGTATATTTCCCCCATATGTCACAGGAGTGGCTCAGCCAGGCCAGTTCCCCCCTCCATGGGGTCAAGGTGACATAAGTCAAGCTTCTAATTCTATGATACACAGAAGTAAATGCCTCTCCCTATACTCCTGCTTTTCTAAGACTTTGTGTTATGTATAATTGCGCATCTCTCTTTGCTGCAGAGGCCCACCTCAGACAACTCTCCCTGAAGGAGAGCCACTGTCTTCGTTTGGCCTAGCCTGGCCCTATTTCCATGTGTTGATGTAGTGTGTGCTGAGCTGGCAAGGACTTTTCCTTGTTCCTGCAATTGGCTTTAAGCAATGCAAACTGGTCCAGCCAAGATGCTGACTTATAGTCCTTGAAGCAAAGACACCAGGGCAGTGTTCTACCCAGCCCCTTAAAGTTCCCAAATGAAACATGCAGGAACCAGGCCGAGGCGAGGTGGAGAGCCCTGCTCCATGCCTGTCTGCTGGAATCGAGCCTCAAGAGGTTGTGGCTTCCAGGGCACAAAACATCGCACCTCAGAGCTGAAGCACCATGCCCAAGACATTAGACACTATCTCAGTTGTGCTGTGCAGCTGCCTCTTCCTGCATACCCTTCTCTCTGCATATTGCAGAGATTTTAGGTGCTTCTAGGCCTGCTGCCCAGCCCAGCTCACAGCACTGTCCTGCTTCCCACCATCCTCGCGTTCACATACCCAGGCCACTCCTTTCGTCACCAGTGAAAAGAACCGAGGTTTGACCGTGGATAGAAAGAAGCCTTTGTTCCAGAAGCCATCATCAAGGCTGGAAGTAGGCCTCTTAGGTCCCCATCATAACAAATATGCCTGAATGTTTTTATTTCCACTATGGGTTGTGCTGGAAGGGGTAGATTGGAGTTAACTCACTAAAAGGTGAATAAATTTCCCATGGGATTGCAAATACAAACTTCCTGGGCAGCAACAAGGATGAGGACTAGAAAGGGCACTCTGTATTTTGCTCCAGGTTTCCTAGGGCTACCCACAGTATGTTGGTTGTATATATTCCGACATCGAAACAATATAGCATTGGGGGGATGGTGTGGCATCCACTGCCTCAAGGTCTTGCTGTTCTGTTCAAAGAACCAATGGGACAATCAGTGAACTTGAATATATGTTTTTATTTAAAGGAAAAGAAGAAAGAAAAAAAGGAAAGAGAAAGTGAAGAGTGGAATGACTAAGAATAAAAATGCACCCAACATAGAGGATGCGTGCCCCTAAGAGTAGGAGGACCGCAGTGCCTATGAACGCAATGCCACTGTCTTTTATATCCCCTTCTGGTATTAGATCCAGGACAGTGAACCTGTTCTGTGCTGTGGCTTGACAGTTCTCCGTCACCATCATGCCCTTTTTTCTAGTCTCCTTGGCATAATCTTCTGCCTCAAAGGAATACACATGCCCTTTAAATATCATTCAAATAGACTCAGAATAATTTTGGTATCACTACATTTAACTGAGCAAGTATTTGGGTGTTAAGAAAAAAAATATTACTCTACTACACAATATTCAACTGAAAATGACACAAAACTACTTGGGTCAGGTTCAGCTTGCATATTCAAACAGGATTCTCCCCCTTCGAAAGTAATATATCATGCTCCAGCCTTGATCGCTCCCCTCTGTAGACCTGCAGAAATCAGCAGCACTGGAATTGATGCCATCATGCACTCATACATCAATGTAAATCAGTGTTTAAGTTTCTCTCTCGTTTTTCTCGTCCTTTTAAATTTCTTATAACTTTTCCCCCTAATTTCACATGCTTATATCTGGTAATCTGAACAACTAATTTGAAGACAACATCATGCAATACAGCAACCACTGCTGAGTTCCTCTTGATTTATTTGATGAAGTTCTATTTTATTTGTCATGTTTTGGAGGTATGCTACTTAAAAAAAACTATTTTGTATTCTCTTAAAAAAAATCATACTTGCTGTAAATAAATGGCCAGCATTGCACTTCGGCTATCTAGATCCTTGCGACAGCAATGGCAGGAATCCCGTAAGTAAAATCGCCTTCATTATAAGGTTCTAGCCCAGGCCTGTGACAAGATCTTTGCCACCAAAGTTACTGGGGACTTTGATTTCCGGGCTAGAATGCTGCAGGGAGCTCTTGAATAACTTTCCTTCTTTCAACTCATACCTTCCCTCTTTTATTTTACATCCTTAAATCTTTCTGCAATCAAAGCTTTTGGATTCATAAAAAGACAGCTTTGCTTTGGAAGTGTCCTCTGCGCTGTATCCCAACAGACTGAGGGAGAGAGCTGTGCAAACCTAGATCTTCAAGGCACGTGATGTGCTCAGTCTAGATGCCCACAGGCGTGCGAGGCAGCATGCCCCCTCCATGGCCACCAAGAGCAGGGGTGCAAAGGGGGTGCCCCGCCACACTACGCATAATGGAAAGCAAAGAAGGGTGCAGGCAGGAGAGGGTGTGCAGCGCTCAGCTGCTTTGTGCTCACTGCATCGCACATTTTTGGAAGCAGGAACTGCAAGCTATTGTTGTTATATTCAATAAGGAACATGTGACACTGGCACTGGTGAGCTGTCCTTCAAAGCATAGGATTCAGCTCTTTGGTGAGCCTCAGAGCCTTCTCGTGTCATAGCAGGGCCTCACTCACGTCCCCTTTCAATTTGTGGACCTGCTCAAGAAGGCCAAGACTTTCCACAATGCAAACTTTTTGTTGAACTCGTCTGTTAGCCAATTTCTCCAGAGCATTTAGCAGTTTATCCCGGGCAAAGGACATTCCTTCTATTTCGAGACCTTTTAAATAATGGGTGATGGCCTTTTCCTCAGATTCCATGTGCCATTCTTGGAAACGACCGTAGCGGAAATGCAGCTCTTGCTGGAGGTGATCTACAACATTCTGCATGCGGAACACTCTCTGAAAGTTTTCTTCTGCTTCTCTATACTGACCTATATTTGCATACACTTCAGCCAGATTAATATAAGCCATCTCAAATGTGGGCCTGTCGGTTATAGTTGTTTGAAACTCACCTATAGCTAATTGAGCCAATTTGTCAATAATTTCTCTCTCCTCCCTGGTTCTTGTCCCCTTCATTCGGAACATCTTTGCCTTGTGGCAAAGTCCAACCTGGTGATTCAGGTAGGCAGAGTTGGGTGATGCCTGCAAGGCCAGCGTGTAGAGTCGAAGAGCCTCGTCCACACAACCTTTTTTTCTGTAAAACTTGGCTGCATATGGAAAGACATTGGCCTGGAAAGCCTTGCAGCTCAGGGCTTCTTCAATGTACTTTTCTCCCTCAGCTTCCTTTCCTTATCCTGAAGCTTCAGGGCAAGGAGAACCTTGAGATATCCATCTTCAGGATTTAGTCTCAAGGCCTTCCTCAGGGGTTCTAGGGAGACTACACTGCTGTCACAATCTTGGCGATAGGCGACAATAGCATACCCAGCATTAAATTCAGGGTTTTCGGGCTCTGCTTTCAGGGCCTTTTCAAAGCAGGCCTCAGCCCGCTTGTAATTCTGTCCTCCACACTTCAGCAAGGCCCATCCTTCCTCACAGTCCACCTCAGGGCATGCCATCTAAAAGCAGAAGGGACTCGCCAGCTTCTTGCAAGTGCTCTCTACCTTGTCCAGGTACATCCTGGCATCTGCCAACTTGCCCAGGTGGTAACACACCCAGGCATAGTTGCCCCAGGTCACCAGGCTTTTTGTGTCTGGCTGGTCAGCGTGTCTTTTCTGGATCAGGCCTTCAGCATCTTACAGGCTCTGTAGAGCTTTGTCGTTGTGGCCCTTGAGGTGTTCCACGTAGGCCTGCAGGTTGTACATTGGCACTTTGTTTGTGTCTGAATTCTCAATGTGTTCCAAGACTCTGCTTTCTAAATCAGGTATTTCATGCAAATTAAAACTACATTGAGATATCATCTCACCCCAGAAAGAATGGCTATCATAAAGAAATAACCCAACAACAAATGTTGGAGAGGCTGTGGGGAAAAAGGAACCCTTCTCCACTGCTGGTGGGAGTGTAGACTGGTGCAACTGTTATGGAAATCAGTATGG
>NW_004524622.1:12414167-12435171 GCF_000260255.1 Octodon degus
TAAATCAGGTATTTCAGCCTCTTCAATTGCTAGTTCCCACGTAAAGTGGCATTTCAGCTGAGCCAGGCAGTCCTTGACCTGGTGTTCCTCAGTTGTCCCACTATGAAAAAACATGCAGATTTGTTATATGATGAGCAAAACCTCATTTTTAAAATAATCTTTGCACTTCATGAGCATCTCACACATAGATTTTCCTTCGAGTCTTTTTAAAGTAATATTTATTGAACAGTGAACGTAGGTTCTTAAACCCTCCATCAGTGATCATTCCCACTGCCGATACACAACAGCTGACCCAATTTAGAGGGAAGTTTAGCAAAGTTCATGTGTGGTAGGAATTCAATCAACATTAAACTGCGTGCAATGCGTGAATCTCACGGCAGATGGCGCTGCGAGCAAAGCTTCTTAACTCAGGACAGCTGGTGAGCCTGTCAGGGGAGCCAGGCCAGAAAAGAAGGGGCAAGAAGGAAATTGTACTGGGGGAAAAATTAAAATATAGCTTCAAAATTGGGCCATCTTTCTCACCCTGCCTTGAATACACAGCTGCAGGTCACATAAAACAAAACAACAACTACTATTAAACTCCTTAAAAAAAAATTGTTCGAGCCCTACCTGACCAATTGCACATGCACTACACAAATACCCTGTCTTGCTAGCTTGCTTCAAGGAAGGACCCTCAACTCGGAGCAGACCAGCTCTGCCAAGGTGGCATTAATCCTGCCTGCTTGCCTGGGACCCTGACTTGTCTCATGATAAATGGCCCCTGCACTTAAATCCTGTCCCGGACACATCTGCCTGACAAGGCAGGACTAAATATGTAAAACCAGTTACCAACACTGACTTTGTACTTGCTGCTTGCAGAATGCAGGTAGTTGTGTGTTGCCTTAGCTACTGCTCATGATTTGAACCCAAGTCCCACCAGCCCAGCGGGATTCCTAAAAGGTAGCTTCTAACCCTCTGGTGCAAAGCATTTTCCAGCCAGTTTGCTACAGTTTCTGCAACAAAACCACTCTGGTTTCAAGTTTGATTTAATAAAATGGGTATAATAATAGTACTCAGTATACTGGCCCTAAAAGGAAAAAATACATGTAAAATACGTGAGGAATAATACATGTGGAAGAGGTTTCTATTTTAATAATAATAAAAAAACAAGATGAATGTGATAGGTTCTGGCCCTAGTATGAATTGCTGAATCATTATGGTGCTCATCCAATATGGCTGAAGCCCTTAAGACAACAGCTCATCTTCCCAGAGACTACCTCCCCGCTTCTTCTCCAACTCAGCCTACGGTGCAATTTCCTTCACCTTTTCTGCTCTATTAGGGAAGACCCCAATCAGCTCCTCAGGTGTATCTAAACATCCCCCTCAAACTCCACCCCTGGGAAAAGGCCATAAAAGCCTCAGCCTCTCTTTGCTCCAATCCAGAGAATTCCTCATCTTCCCCACATTCTCTGTGTGTCCTCCAAGACAATAAAGGCCCTGTCCCTTTATAATAACTCCCCTTTCCCTTTTCCTTCTGCCTGTTTCTCTGCTGTAACACCATCGAAAACCTATCATTTTTTGGTGCTGTGACCTGGATCATTGAGTAGTGTGGCTCCTGGGGCATTCCCTGCCCCAGCTTTGAGTGCCCTCACTGAACCGCCTTCAGTTTCTGCTTTTGCTGGTGCTGCCAGCCGCTGCTAGCTTGCCTCCAGCACGCACAGGCCAGTCTGTCTTCACTCATGAGCCCAAATGTATGGGGGTCTTGCTCATCATTCCTCTCTTCTCATCTGGAAAAATCGTGAGCTCACATTGGGATCCCTCACCCATCTTTCTCAGCCATCTGGTCCCTGGCTCCCCACTTTTTCTAGTGATGACTGGATAGTGGTTATGACCCCCTCTCTCTCATCCTCACTCCAGGCTAAGAAGTGATGTTGGAATTTTGCACTAATCTTCGGCTCATTTTAATTCAGTCACAATGGCAAATACTCCTTCCCAGTACCCAAAAGACACCTTCATTTGACGTTAAACAAACAAGTACATACAGAAAACATGGACAGCTTTATAAAATGAGAATATATTTTGCCCAGGTTAAATTATGATGACCTTTTTAAAGTTTGTAATTATGAGAGACTAGTTTCTACTTATTTGTTATATGGCATTTTGTAAACAGCTATTGCTGTTTATATTTAAGTTCTAAAATATAGACTTAAAAGAATGCTTTCTCCTGAGCTATCAGCTGGTCTAAGTGATATCAAAATTAAATTTTAATTAAATAAAAATCATTAAAATGGGGAAAGTTTGTTGAACAGGACTCTTGATTGATGAATAGGTGGTGGCCAATCTTTGTTCATCAATAGAGAGCCCCCAATAATCTCCTTAAAAGACACCCCCATTAGTCATTGGTTAAAAGCAATTTTTCAAAAATTAAAATAAGGTTTTCTCATAAAAGATGCTCAATATATTAAAGATATTCATGCCTTCCAAATATACTGTATGCTACAATATAAACTTTCTTTCAAATTTAAATATATGCCTTTCTCTTATACTCTAGATATTTATAATAAGAGGTCAAGGCAACATGAGGTCATTGGCCAAATGATAATTTTTTAGCTAAAAGTTACATGATATGTATCCTATGTACATTTAGAGCTGCTAAAACAAATGGGAATTTCATATGACTGTTATGGTATACTGACATGTATGACTATTGATGTCAAATGATCTCTACAAAATTATATAACTGTTGTCCATTGACATTTTATAGGGATTTAACTGCTAAAATGCCCTTGGCTGAAAAGAAATAATAGTTCTCTGGTTACACTTTATACTTCAAGGTACTATTGCTCCAAACTAGTATACTAATATAGACCCAGATTCTACTAAACAAGAGAAACCATTGTTATTAATTCCTATCTTATATCCCTATCTGGTCTTGACATTCATGCCAAACTGAAAAGACAAATCTGGGCCTCAAGCCCCACAGGGGGAAATATTACTTAATCTAATTTTCTGTGTCTTCAATAATAGAGACCAAAATGAACTATATACACGGCCAACTTTTGGCTCTGACACTCAGGACTCCTATCAAAGCATGACCTTGACAAGGTAATGCTGAGCCTAAACAATACTGCCACCCGAACCAAGTACAGTGAAGATGGACACTGGGCATGAACCTGCCCCAACCTGCAGCCATCACTGGGATATCTACAAGCTCGAGGATCCTGGAGATGCGACTACCCTATCCTCCAGAGAGTCAGTAAGTCATCCAATTCCCTGCCCTCACAGGAAGCCTTGCTATGATCAGATCCATTTACTTGACCTGTTTGGTCTTGCTGCTGTAGAACAACAGAGCTTCGGTTTCATGGCCCCATCGAGGCATCTTTGTAAAGAGTCCTGAGTCTCACTGGACATCTCAGATAAAAAACAAACAAACAAAAAACCTCTTTTCCTGCTGACATGGAGACCACATATAGTGTTCTTCCTGAGTTTTAAAATTGTTATATTAGTTCTACAGTTTCCATAGTGGGTGGTTATGGCTGACCTACATGACCCCTTCAGATAGACCCATTGCTTGCTAACTTCAGACACTGTTGTTCACTCATAGTTTCCTTGTGGATCTCAACATGTCCCATACCTCTCATGGGGAGAGACCTCCTCCCAAAACTCCAATTTTCTCTTACCTCTCTCTCCTCCCACAGTGTACATCCTTCATACCCAACCTCAATGTACAGCCAACTCTTCCCTCCTTCTTCCCTTATCGACCATATACTCTAAGACACTTTCAGTCCCACTCGTGCCACACATGCTGTTCCTAGACTAATGTACTTCAAAGATCCCACAGAGTTTCTCTACATTCCCCAATACCAGGTAGCCCTCAAACATCATAAGACTCAAGCCCATCATTCTCCGCCTCCTTAGTAATAGTGTTCTTAAAACTGTCCACTTGCCATATAGCACCCTCATTCTTCCTGTACTCAAACCCAATGGTTCAGATCTCAGAATTATGAACAATGTGGTTACTCCTTTTCACCCAGTAGTGCCAAACCCCTATATTATTCTCTCTCATATTCCTTCTTCCACTATTCACGTTAGTGTCCTAGACCTTAAAGATGCCTTCTTCATCATTCCCTTACACCCAGATTGCCAGGACCTCTTTGCCTTCTCATGGACTGATCCAGACACTCTCCAATCTCAACAGCTCAGGTAGACAGTCCTGCTTCAAGGGTTCAGAGATAGTCCTCACTTCTTTAGCCAAACCCTTGCTGCTGATCTCAGAATCCCTGACCTCAAGCCCAGCCTGCTCCTTCAATACATTGACAACCTCCTAAATTTCTCTCCCTCTCATGTCCTGGCCCTAAAACACACAGCTAGTCTTTTTAATTTTCAGTTAGTATGGGGTTACAGGATCTCTCCCTCCAAAGCTCAGATAGCTTCACCAAAAGTCAAATATCTAAGACTCTCCGTCACTCCCACTACTCGTGCAATCACTGCTGACCACAACACCCTTCTTCAGGACCTTCAGGTGCCCACCACAAAACAGCAAGTTCTCTCCTTCCTTGCTTTGGCTAATTTCTTCTGCCTCTGGGTTCCCAGCTTTGCTTCCCTCACACAGGCTCTCTATAAGGCATCAAAAGGTTTCTTGGTAGAGACCCTTGACCCTGCTGCTCCTATACATTCCTCCTTTCACAAGCTACAACAGGCTCTCCTTAGGGCCCAGCTCTTTCTTCACCTAACCCAACTCAGCTTTTTACCCTACACATCACCTCTCAGGGACACAATGCAGTGGGTGTTTTAGAACATAAAAAGGGACCATCTTTTGAGGCAATAGCCTAACTTTCTAAACAACTGGACAACACAGCTCACAGATAAACTCCGTGTCTCCACACACAATAACAGCCACACTAACAAAGACAAAATGTTCACTTAATACAATCTATCATAGTCCACCCACCCATCACCTTGGTGAGCTCATCTCACGTGAGACAATTCCAGCCCTAATGGCTCCTCACATATAACAAATCCACTTAATGTTCACAGAGGCTCCTTCTGTCACTGTTTCCACCTGTAGCCTTCCCAATCCCACCACCTTCTTCTATAGCTCTGACGAGGCCCCTCCATACAGTTGTGTCGAGTTCCGACAGATGACCCCAATGCCCTTTCCTCACGTTGACATAAAAAACTAAAGGTAGATAATCCCTAACATGGTCACGTAAAATGACACATTCAGATCATAGACACGACACCATTGCTTCTCCTTTTGTGTCCTTTAATCTGATGACATGTCCTCTAATATGCTGCCTTATTAAGCTTTCTTCAAGGTTTTGTCAGCTCAGATGGGAGCTGTCACTAACGATGAACTTCTAGTCCTATCTGAGACACCTGGCACTAACTTCTACATGAATGGGAACCATCATCCTGTCAACTCCCCTCACCACTAAGACAATACCCCAGTTTAGCAAGAAGCAGTCTAAGAGATATGTCACACCTTTTATAACAACTACAAGATGGGAATGGTAGGTTATAGCCCTATTATGAATTGCTGAATTATTATGGTGGTCATCTAATATGACTGAAGCCCTTAAAACATCAGCTTATCTTCCCAGAGACCACCTGCCCTCTTCTTCTCAAACCCAGCACAAATTACAACTTCACCTTTCCTGCCACTTTAGGGAAGACCCCATTCAGCTACTTGGGTATATCTAAACATCCCCTTCAAACTCCACCCCCAGCAATAGTCCATAAAACCCTCAGCCCCTCTAATCCAGAGAATTCCTCATCTTCCTCTAGTTTTCAACCTGTTCTCCAAGATAATAAAGCCCATTTCCTTTATAATAAAGGTCCTCTCCTTTTTTCCTTCTGCCTGTTTCTCTGCCAGGACAAAGTCAAAAACCTATCAGAATGTATAAAGCCATTGTGGTATTTCATAATGAAAAATAACCTTATGTCATGTGTAGGCCTACAAAGGCACCTTGAGATACTCCATGTGAAGTGGAAGCAGGATACACAGGTGTAATATCACATGGTTGCCCTTATATGAAAAAGCTAAAATATAAATAAAGTACAAACGAAAGGCAGTAGGAAGTTAGATGTCTCTGAACCAGCAAGGACACTGGGAGATGGAGGGAGGGGCAGGGAGGGAGGGTCTGCTGTTGCGCATGCTCTGTGCACTCGCTCCTCTCCAGCCTGCCTGGTGATACCTACAAGCCAAGTTCCAGCCAGCTCATTTTGTATTTGAGACAACAGGAATAATTTGGCTTAGGATTTATTTGGGACCATAAATGAATGTCCACACTGGGCTTTTTCAGCAAGAACAATGCAGACAGGACCCCGGAGAGAGGAACTGCAAGCGTGTGCAGGCAGCCTGGCTCCCTAACAAGAGATACCGTAATCCTCTAGTCTTCTGTTCAGTTGGAGCTTGTCAGATCCCAGCAGCAAGGAAGGGAGAAGGGAAGCCCACAGAGGAGGGAAGGGGCTTCTCCCACCTCCACCCCACATAATCCCAAATCTTGTAGGGGGCAGAAGCAGCTCACAGGGCAGTGTGGATCCTGCTTTTCCTCCAAGGTCAAGATGAAGCTGAAAGCTGTCTTTATCCAAATAAGCTGGCTTTCTTTACTTAGATGATGCAAAAAAAAAAAAAAATCCTTCAAGGCTTGGATATATTTTTCCTGCCTGAAAGACTCTTTCCCCATCTCCTTGTATTACAGGAGGAAACTTAGTGTGCAAACATATTTGCACTTACACGCATCCACTGCATCAGCAGATGCTCAGACAGGAGAGTTAGAGCTTGATTTCACTGACCACAGAACTTCTGGGATGGCAGTGATTGCTGTCTAACCCTTTAGAATCCTGGGAAAGAAAGGTGGAGATCCTCACCTCATGGCTGCTAGGGATCTGGCAGCAATTCCAACCGGTCTCACTGGCTGGGCTTCTTGGAGAGAAGGTCAGACTGTTTTGAGGCTTTTCGCATGGACAGAAAGAGCAGGGTGTGGTGGTGGGGGCAAGTATATATGTGGGCGTTTCTGAGGGTGGAAATTGTCCTGGCAATTCTAAGTGGAAAAGTTGAAACTAAAGGGAAAACAGAAATGACATGTTCTGCAGGGAAAACAGAAATTGAAAGCTAAGGGGGAGTGTGGGGTTCTTTGTAGACTTCACGGCTGTTTGTATGTATGTGCGTATGTATGTATGTATTTCGTACAGGGTCTCACTAGGCAGCTCAGACTATGAGTGATTTTCGTGTCTTAACTTCCCCAGTGCTGGGATTACAGGCATGAGTGACTAGGCCCGGTTTCCCTGGCACAGCGTGCCCTTAGTTCCAGGGCCGGCATGGCATGCAGTGCTGGGGATCAAACCACAGGCAGGCATTTAGACTCTGTGCTCTCTCTCCAGGCCTTGACAGCTGTCTTTGAAGATGCTGGTCAAAACAGCTAGATGAATGTGGAATCCTCTCTTCTGGCCTGACAATTTGGGGAAAAGGAAATGACATTCTGTGTACTGTGTACTTTGTTTAGAGCCACAGACAGAGGAGAAAATGGAATTCTGAATTTGCAAAAATTCTGTATCTCCTTCTTACCTTTGTTTTCCCAGTTGCAAATGTTGCAGGTAGCTGAGTTAGATAGAAATACTATGGGCAGTCAGAGAGGGCCAGGCGCTGCAGGAGACAGTATGGAAGAGGAGGTGACTTTGCAATTTTAGTAGAGATAGAGCCCTGAAGTGGGCTAGACCTCCAGATAGAAGAGTAAGCAAATGTAGCCAGAGTCCTCTCTAAAGATAGGCATCCAGGACTAGTATTCTAAAAGAGTCGCTCACCAGGACACCTGGAAGTCCTTAATCCAGGCCCCTACAGGAAAAGCCTAGGTGTTTTCTGCCCCTTTTGCCATCCTGCTTGCTTATGTGACTTGCATCCCAATTCAGTGCTGCATTTAATCAGCTTTAGCTGAGCAACTGAGCATGCAGTCTCATTGGTTGACCATAATTTTTTCCCACCTCATGCCCACCTAAGTGAGTTCTCATGTTCTCCACCCTAAATATCCCTGGGAGACAGAGTTTCCCCCTTTTGTCCTTGTCTTGGATGAGACCTTTCTTTCTCCTAATAAATATTTTCTGCTATTAACCTATATTAATTAATTAACAATTCATTCTTCAGTTTCAGAGGACACAAAGATGGAAAGGTCTATAAAGAGGGATAGGCTTCTGGGCCAGCCCTGACTAGGAAGACCTAAAATTTCACTGGTGGAGTGAGGGATGGGGATTGACTTTGGGTGAAGCAGACTGGTAGAGCACAGGGGAAGCCAGGCATTTTGAAATCAAAGTAGTCCTCCTTCCCTTATCTACCTTCAATTAAATGCAAAGAGAGGTGGGTTGGTCACTTAAGTGAAATCTGTTATGTAGTATATGAACAGACACATGTACACATCTATACATCAATGTACATCAATACAATGTTTAGGTTCAATGTTGGCCTAATAGGGAGATTTGATTTGGCTCTTGTCCAATTCAGTTTGCCACCAGAATAGTGGAAAGAATTAAGTTCATAAACCAAGGCATCACTGTGTAAGTATTCCCACCTTAGGGCCACTGTGGTAGTGTGTAAGCCCTCTTACTGGCTAACTCAATCTGTATGGAAGGTAACCCTTAACAAATTCATGAATTCTAAACATTAGAATTCTGACAGGCTCAATTAAGAATATACACATAGATGATGGCACATGGGCTTAGGGTCTTGGGGCCTGATATCCATCTATAACTGCCCAGAGAATCAATCAGATTATGGCAAATTCTAGGTAGCAGAAGGGCCCTTACTCCCTATAAAAACGGCCAAGAGCAAAAGACCCACAGGTACCTGGGTCCAGATAAGTCTCCCTGGCTTCTCGCAATGTAGCTGTCTCCTGCATCATTTCTTTCATGAAAATCAAGTATTTTTGAAGTTGGTCATTTCATCTTTGCTTTTAAGATAGCACAAATTAGAATTATAAAAATACAAGTCATAAAGAATTTCACATAAGATAATAATATGAATTTCACAGTATTTGTTATAATACATAGTGTTGTCTTCCAGCCACTTATTCATTTTACCAGATATGTGCATGTAAAATTGGAAGAAGAAAGAAAAAAGAAAGAAATGTACAGGAAATTAAAAAGAGAATAAGTGCAAACAGTTTAAAAAAAGGAGGCAAACTAATTAAAGCATTAACTGCTTCTTCCCACAGACCAACAGAAAACACAATACAGTTGTCCAAACAATTCTGCTTAATAAAAAAATATTATTATTAGTATATCTTTCAGCTACTCCCTCTCCTGCCCTTCTCCTCAGGTCAGTAGCTCTTTCCTTTTGAATAAGTTCATTTGCTTTTCCTGCTTATTTATTGTACCCTTCAGATTCCATTTTTCACTTTTCAGGTTCTCACACTAAGGAGACAATATAATGTTTGCACATGGGGTTCTGATTTATTCTACTTAGGAGTATGTTCTCTAGTACCCATGTACCAACAAAAGACTCAAATGTATCATGTATTAAAGCTGAATATTACTCCATTGTGGAAACCACATCTTCTCTATCCATTCTTTGGTTAATGGGCATCTGGCTTGTTTCTAGGATTTAACTATGACAAATTGTGCTGCTATAAACACGAGTGCACATGAATGAGTTAAGTATGAGGTTTTCAGTTCTTCTGGAAAAATACCCAACAGGGGAATAGCTGCCTTGAATAGGACCTCCAATGCTAGGTTTTGAAGGAATATCCACATTGATTTCCATAGTGGCTTTACCAGTGTGCACTCCCACCAACAGTGCAGAAGGGTTCCTTTTTCCCTGAGCCTCTCCAGCATTTGTTATTGGCTGACTTCCTGATGTTAGCCATTCTTTCTGAGGTGAAACAGATTCTCAGTGTTGATTTAATTTGCATTTCTCAAATGATCCATGACGTTGAACATTTTTTCATACATTTACTTGCTATTTGTACTTCTTCCTCCCAGCAGTATAAACTCATCTCAGATGCCCATTTTTGGATTGGTCTTTGAATGGGGGGGGGGCGTAACTTTTTAAAAAATTCTTTATATGCTCTAGATAGAAGGTCCCTTCAGTTTTATGCTGCATTTATGACTGCAGTGATCTGCTGGGCCAGTGGAAAGAAGTCGTGTGCAGTAATCATACAGCCGCCGAGGCCACATCAGGAGGTAGGAACTGAATTTGTCTGATAAAGCTATATTTATAGAAAAGATCCCTTTAGCTTTTTGAGTCCTGACTAACCAGAGCTATGAGGCTTTAGAGAGATAAAAATTTGTACATACAAGTCAAAGTTATACTGGGCTGCATTTAATCTCTTTCCCATGCCCAACTACTACCAAGCTGTGTGTTTGCTCTCATATTCTTGCCCTGCAGGCAAGAAGCAACCTAAGTGGAACACCAACAGGGTGGAAAGTATCAGCCACAAAAAGAGAAAGTAAAAACAGGGATTTTTTTTTCTTTTCTATTAAGGGGAGGGGTGCAGGAAAAGGAAAACAGTGTGATTTCCTCTGGGGAGAGTCACATAGTGCCCCACTTTAGAAAAGGCCCCTTATAGTCTACATTTAGCTTTTACTTGGGGGTGGGGTATCCTCCTGGGTATGGCCTCCTCAAACTTCTGTCATGCATAGACTGGTCAGCTTTTCTGCTGTGAGCACAGGGGGTCTGTCTTCACTCAGTGGCCTCTTGGAGGCCATGTTGCATTCAGGCAGTCTCTACCAGAGGTTAAGTTTCAGGGAGTCTTGCAGGTTGGGATGATCACTCCAAGTGGCTGAGGAATCTTCAGGGTGAATCTTTTTTAGCCTCATGTAGTATATGCAAGAGGTGATACCTGAAACTATGACAGTAGTTTGACACTGTTGTGCTAGTCCCTTTCTAAATAAGCTGAGGGGGTTCTCTTTTATTGTCTTTGACTAGACAGTCTCCCCTGGTAGGAATGGGTGTACAGGGCTGCTTGTGATTGGAATTTTCTTGGAAACACTCTACTGATGTAAGAGAACACATCTCCTAGGGCTGTACTTCAGCAGTCAGATTTCATTCTCCTGGCATCTGACATCTGCTTTGAAGGCTTGATTAGGGCAGAGGGCTTCCTGAAGAGGATTTTAGAGGGAGAATAGCTGGATGATGCTAGTGTACATCAAAGCTGTAGTAAGGCCAGAGACAGCACATGAATCCAGGACAGGCAAGTTTCCTAATGGAATTTGGTTAGAGTGTCTTTTAGGGTATGATTTGTGCACTCTCTGGTATTTTCTCTCAATTCTGAGGTCTATAGGCCATGTGGAGATTCCAACTGATCTTTAGCAGATCTGCCAGAGTCTGTGTTATAGAAGAAGCCCATACTGGGAAGTGATTTCTCGCAGCAAGACTTTGGCTACCTGTTGGGCTTTTCTGCCCATGTGGGGATGGTCTTTACCAAGCCTGAGTGTGTACAGAGGAGAACTCTTAGATATCTAGCCATGGCATAGCTTTACTTTGTAAAGTTTCCTTCAAAGTCTTCCAATATGGGACATCCCAGTGTATTGTATTCCCAGGGAAGGTTCTGGCTTTTGCAGAGGGTTATTGAGGATGCAGTTTAGGCACCTTTGACACAGAGGCACAGAGAGATGACAGTTGAGGGACACAGAAGTGTCACTTTCTATATACACAGCTCGTATAATCCTGTTATTTCCCACCAAGGCAGTTTGCTGGATTATAGAAGTTCTTTGGTCCTGGAATGTCTACCATCCTTCCCCATTTCTGGATGCTCCTTCTTCCTGTGCTCAGTGGTTTCCCTCAAAAAAGAGTCCCCATGGATTGTCCACTAGGATGTCTGGGGCTCTATTCTATTCATGGGACTCGGACAGGTGTTGGTAATCCTTTATGAAGAAGAGGTCAAAGGTGCCCATTTCTTTGGGGGGTCAGCATAAGGAGGCCTCTGGGGGCTTCTGGATATGGCACTGTGCATGTGATGGACATTTGTGAGGTATTTTTTGCTGTCTGATCTGCCAGTAATTTCCTTTTGTAATGAGGAGTTGTATCTTTTTTTGTCCTTGGCAATACATGATGGCGACTTTGTGGGTTCACAGATGACCTCTAATAGTTGGAGAATTTCTTCTTTATTTTTAATTTCTTTTCTCCCTGATATCAGTAGTTCCTTTTCCTTGTGCATGACTGTAAATACGACCTGTGGAGCTGGCACACGGAGAGTCAGTGTCAATGTCGACACTTTTTCCTCTTGCCCTTTGGAGGCCCCAAATGTGAGCCCGAAGTTCTGCCCTTTGAGTGGACTCTACTTTGGGAAGTAGGCCAGCCCCAATAACCTGTTTAGCAGTGGTGACTGCATATGAATAAGCTGGTGCCAGGCACTCTCTGTCCTGAATGAAACTACTACTGTTGGTAAATAAGCAACATCTGGTCTGGGCTCCGGGATCTCTGAGTGCCAGCTGACTGGAGAACACTTCATTAATGGCTTCTTCACAGTCATGGTCTGTTGGCCCTTCTTCACTTGCCAGGAAAGTGTCTGGGTTTGTGGTCTGAATAAAAACCTCATGTGGCCCTAGTGATGACAGTTGGGGAATATAACAGGATCAGCACAACAGGGTCTCTAAAGGTATTCTTCCTAGGTGAGGTAAACTGTGGCCTTCTTGGTTAAAGGAATAGTTAATGCACTAAGGTATGTCCCTTCTACATCCTTCAACTGTTTAGTCTCTAGGGCCACTGGAGGTTTTACAAAGAGTAGGTCCTGGTGCTAAATCAATCTATCATTTGAGAATCATTTGTGACCCTGGTTGTTCATCAAGGTCATGACCGAGTTCAGGACCTTCACTTGCATGGCTTGCCATAGTATCAGTGTGTGTCAGCCTTTTAGATGAAGGTAAGTGCGGCCTCCAAGACATAGGAATGGGGCCATCCTGATGACTCAACACCCTTAGTTACAGTTCTTTGATTCCTCTTCTCCTTATACCTACAGCTGATCTACCCATCAGCACATTCAGGTTTTTTTCAGTAAAGGGAACAAACCCAGAGCCCAGTGCTTGTCACAGGAAATTCCACTAGCTCTACTGTGACCGTGGACCTAGAAGCAGGTCTCCACTCCATGTCCCATGCTGTCCAGCTGACACCACCTCACACAGGGAGCCCAGCAGCAGTCTCCTCCTTGAGCCTCCTGCTCCCACCTGGGCCTCTAGAGCATTCTCCTCTCATCAGCCAAAGGGATCTCTTACAATTTAAATCTAGTCTTGTCACTTTTGTCTTCAAGATCCTCCCAAATGACTTTAAAAGCCAACACCCCCCACAGGCCTCTGAGGTCCTTCCTGGCTCGCTCTCACCACATTTTCTTATGCTATTCTGCACTTGGCTCATCTGGTTAGAGTTCCTTGGATGCTCTGGCTTCTACAGGCCAAGTAATGACCTGTCATGCCTCATGAGGCCTCATTCTGGCCTCTGGTTAGACAACAGCTTGTCCAATCCGCCTTCTATTTCCTCCTTAGAATTGAACAACAGGCTTCATTTTGTTTACCCCACTTCACTCCCTTGAGTAGTAGGAATCAGGCACTTTGTTTTATTCATGAATTTCTAAGTGGAACATGCTTGAAGTGCATTTGTTAAATACATATACAACTTTAAAAATGGTTAAGAGACCCAGATTTGGTGCCACATGCTCACTTAAAATTCTGATCATTGGGCCAGGGCTATATATAGCTCGGCGGCATGAGTGCCTTCCTGGCAAGCACAAAGTGCTGAGTTTGATCCCTGGTATCAAAAAAATAAAAAAAAAAATTCTGATCATCATCTTTGCATTCACTCAAGAGACCCAGCCAGGTCTGTGTTCCTCACAACAGCGGGAAATCCCTCTTATTGCCCCAATGTGAGGTCACATCAGACTTTCTGAATCTTGGTTCACAAGCCCACTCTCTATGTTTGTTTACATTTCTTTACCAGTGTGGAGCAACAAGTAGCTTTTGTGGGATTGTCCAAGCTGAATCTGCCACACCCTGGTCACTCATTGTGCTCCAGCCTCTGTGATTTCCTGCCTCCCTAAGGATGCTCTGACTGCTGGAATCAGGACCTCAGATCGGTGACTGCACATCCTGTCTGGGACCTCCTGAGAATTCTCAGCCTCAGTTTTGTTGTAAGAAAACTAACAGGGGAAGGAGACCAGGCTCAGCTTTTGGGGGAAGGAGGGAGAGTGCTGCAAAAGACACTTCCTGTTTGTGACTGGAATGTGGAGTTGGGTTTGGGCTTAGCAGGAGGAGGAGGGGCTCATCTGGGTGGTGGGTAAGTGTGCCTGGGAAGATGCTCCATTGCAGTACTGAGAAGGTTTGGCCTCACTGGCCTCTGAATCTGGGGTGTGGGGGCACTTGAGGTGGGGATTATGGCAGATTCAGGCTGTCTCAAAGGGCTGATGATGGTACAGCAGGTGTGGATGAGGGGAAGTAGGGTGGAGGAGGACGTCTTCATCAGGGCCATCCTGGTGAACTGGCTTTTTCCTATTGGGTCCTCTAAGGTTGGCTTGGGTTAGCCTCCTGGAAATGAAAGACTTTGCTTTGCCCCTTTTTGCCTTGCAGAGTGGTACCCATGGTGGGAGAATCTGAGAACTTTCTGACCAGGAATCTATATATGGGAACTGGGTAGGACAGCCAGGCCCTCCAGCACTCCTATCCCTCAGCTTGGTATGAGGGGATCTGTGATGGCCCTCGTACCCTGAGGTGGGGCCAGGCAACTTCAGGAAAGGCACTAAGTTTGGAAGGTTTCATCGTAACACCCTAATCACTGTTGAAACCCTTCCTAAATTTGATCATGTTGTCAAGGCCAGTAGTTTGGAATGTGTGGTCACCATCTCAGGAGTGTCCTATTCTGTTAACAGCATCATGATAAAAAAAAAAAAAAAGTGAAAGAGTTTCCTAGAAGAAACTACTCAGATGCCTGCCTGGCCGTGTCCCGCACGTGAATGTAGGCACATGTTGGCTAAGGTGCAGCTGTAAAAATCCGCTGCCAAGGTCAGCCTCCTCTTACAGGAGGCGAGTCACTGTTGTGCCATGTGACGCCACCGTGGAACCATAGGTTAGGCCCGCTCACACCCCACAGCGTACACCACGCAGCTACCAAAATGGTTATGCTCACTCACACAATGACTCAGAGATTGTAACATCCCTTTCTCCCTTGCAGGAATTCCCTTACTGGAGTCTCTGGTATGAGACCCAAGGAGGTGATCAGCTTGTCCTATTTGTAGGGACAGGTCTGACCTGGGATAATGGTCACTGGACCTACCCTGTCCAGAAGTTCTGATAGGGAACCAGGCCGCTTGTTCCCTGAGTCAAGTCAGGAGGACATCAAAGATGCTACTTGTCCTATCTTCCCTGGGAAGGTGGTCTCAGAAATCAGGTGAGAGGTGCTCTCTGAGGAGAGTGCCCTGCAGGCTGGACTTTGGCTCTAAGCTGGTGGCTGAAGGGCCAGCATGGCTGGTTTCTCAGTCAGGGAACCAAATATTATACCAATTTTAGATTTACTAGAGGAAACAAAACAAAACAAAACACCAATTGGCACTCAGAAATGGAGGCAATGGAGCTTCTAGTGGGCCTAGAGGAGTCCAGCATTCCAAAGTCTGAGCTCCAGGCCTGGGGTATGAGAGGCTAAGGTGCGAAGAGATTAGCAAGCTGTTACAGAAGCAGAGCAAAGGCAGTTACTCAAGGGTGACAGGTTTAAAGCTGTGCACATCTGGCTGGCCTCTGCCAGTGGCCAGTGACACACAGGAGGCTGGAAGGCGGCTTGCCTAGGGGGCCAGGGGGAGCTGGTGCAGGAGAAGAAGGAAGCCTTTGGCAGAGGATGTCAGAGGTGACAGGTTTTCCTTTGCCCACAAACTATTACTTAGAAAAAAGAAGAGCACTCATGAAGATAAAAATAGTTGGAAATGCCTTTAACAGTCTTCCTTTTAGAGGGAGCAATTATACAGTGCTCTAATAGTCTGGCTGTGGCTCTGGCTATCAAAGCAACATTGAGAAGCACATTAGCTGGCTCTTTCAGTAAAATAAGCTGTCAGCCTAGGGACCCTCTTAAAATCCATCTTTGCTTTCACAGGTGTAAGTAGTGTTTTTTTTCTCCTTTGGCAGAACCAGGGATTGAACTCAAACCCTTGTGCTTGCTGGGGAAGTGCTTATTCCACTGAGCCATCTCCCCAGCCCCTCCCTTCAGGTTCTTATTACAAGAGATCTGTGTTCATTGATGACCTATAAAGAAAGTTTTGACTAGTTTATTTACGATTACAAACCTACAAGCTACAAAAGGGCTCAGTTTGGCCAGTGTATCTGAGAGTACGCTCTGATTTAAGATAACTGTTTTCTGCGTTTATGTGTTTGTCCATCCGTTCATCGTGTGCTAATAACCAGTTTAGAAATACTTTTTTTGAACTCAATCATTCATCTTTATTTTTATTTGTGGGTTCTTTTTGAGGAGTCCATCAAAAAACATTTTATATAGGATTTCAGAGTATCCAAACTTAAAACATTGCCAAAGCAGGACTGACAGGCTCAGGGTTTTGATATGAGTAAAGGCCTTAACGTTGATAAGTTAAACGTTCCCTATAACTTAGGCTAATAGGAATGCTTCGATGTGTTAACGTTTAAGCGTACATTATCTTCCAAAAGTGCCCCCTGAGCGCGCTTGAGAGTGGAGCGCCGCCCCCCGGCCTGAGCTGCGACGCAAAGCGCAGGAGAGAGCGAGGTGGAGGGCGAGCGAGCCTTGCCAGAAGCCCGATGGAGGGCGCCGGGCTTGTGGCGCAGGGAAGTCGCCCTCCTCCCTCCCCCCGCCTTCCCTTCTCTCCCCCTCCAGCTTCCAGACCTCTGAGCAGCACCAGGAGGGCGCCCGCGGCCCAAGTCAGTGAAAACGAGCTCAGCTCAACTCCAGCCACGAGGGGGCCGAGGAGACCTCAAAAATGAGCAACAAGAAGCAATTCGAAAAAAAAAAAAAGTGTACAAAATGAAATAGACTGAATGAACAAGCCAGCCAGGAAATACTAAAAGTAGAACAGAAATACGACAAACTCCGCCAACCATTTTTTTCAGAATAGGTCAGAACTGATTGCCTAAATCCCAAATTTTCGGTTAAAGACATTTGTTAGGGGCTGGTGAGATGGCTCAGTGGTCTAAAGCACCTACTTAGAACAAGCTTAGCAAAAACACCTGGATCGCGGTTCAATCCCCCAGCACCACATGCCAGCCAGCCCGCCCCCCTGGTGGGCTGAGCTGGCCACACACACACACACACACACACACACACACCACACAAATAAATAAATAAAAATTAAAAAAAAAAAAAGACATTTGTTAACCATCCACAAGTGTCTGCGCTGCTTGGGGAAGAAGCAAGCATTATTTGACCAGCGTTGAAGTGACAGAATTTGAAGGTATCAAATCAGGTTACAGAATTGATTTTTGTTTTTATGAAAATCTTTACTTTGAAAATAAAGTTCTCTCCAAAGAATTTCATCTGAATGTGAGTGGTGATCCATCTTCAAAGTCCCCTGAAATAAAATGGTGTTTACCTGGTTTGCTGATCACTGGGATGCGGGTGTGCAGGAGCTAGGACACCTGGCCCAACCCGCTGAGGTACCACCTAGTTCCCCACACGGACGATGTGGAGGACTGGAGGTGGGGCGGCGGGGGGGGGGGTGTGTGTGTGAGGAGGGTGAGGATGATAAGGAGAGCGAGGAGGGCGATGAGGACTAAGGAGAAGCTGACTAACTGAATACTGATGCATTCCAGCCTTCTTGGTTTTCCTTTATTTTTTATTTTCTCCAGTTCCTGAGATCAAGTTGCAGTCTTTTTCCCCCTTGTGCTCATCGGCCTGTTCTTGAGGTCTCTCCTCTCCAACACTGTGGTTCTCGATTTACTCAGTGGGGAGAAACCTTGCAGAATGCAGTGGGACAAGGATCTCCACAGCCTTCTGCTCTCAGTTCATTTCGCTTCCCTCCTGTCTCCACAAACTTTTTGGAATCAGCACCACAGTGCTCTGGGAAAAAAGGAAACTCTCTGCTCCGTGCTCTTGGCTCCGCTGCAAGCTGCAGGCTGCTCGGCCCCGTGTAGCAGCGCACAGAGTTCTAGCTTTCTTCCTCCTCTCTGTATGTTTTGCTCAGAGATTGCACTGTGTCTCTATGTGAATACGGACAGTTAGCATTTACCACCACGTACCTGTCTACTTTCTCTTGTTTAAAAAAAAGTTTTAATTTTTTAAAATGGGGCATAGAAGGTTAGCAAGGGGTGGATTTGAGATGTTTGGGTGGGTTAAGCAGGCATTTGACAACACGGCTTCTCCTTTGCCATGTATAATTGTGATGTTAACAGACATCCCTGCAGTTTACAATGACAGTTTTAAAATGAAATTCTCTCCTAATGATGACTTGAGTCCTGCCCTCAATGGGAAAATCACCAGAACCTGTAGTGTCTTATTTGGAATTGACATTCTCTAGTGTAAATTTGTTGGGTTATTTTGAATTCTTTTTTTGTTTTCACTGGAAAAGAAAAGGTGATGTGCAGATTTAATCATTCAAAATGTACAAGATGCTTTGTTACAATAAAACTACATGTGTACACAAAAAAGTGTTCCTTGAGTGGGCATATATGTAAATGAATACATGACATTATTTCATGTGCCTGCGGTTCATGTAACAGTAGGATAATTTAAATCACTTGGTAAGGGTAAAGATATCTTTAAAGTAAGAAACAGATTTCTGTCCAAGTTGTTAGGTAATCAAGATAATATGAAAAATTAACCTTATAAATGCAGTGCCTAAAAAGTTCTGTGTAGCATACATAAGAGCTCTCCTTGGTCTAATATAATATATATATATATATATATATATATATATATATATATAACTAAAAAAAGTGTTACCTGTTATGATGGGCTATCTAAAATCATTGTTTTTGTCTATAATTCAAAGGTTAAATTTTCTATCTGCACATATGGTTTTTTAAAATATTCGAACACTCATGGCTAAATTTGCAAAACTAAATTTAAAAAGAAGAGGTTCATATTTTACTAAAATAAACTTCTTGTGTTTTCATCATTAGGCTTTAGTTATTAAAAGTGACCTATATGAATTAGAAAAACATTTGAATATTTTTTATCTTCATTAATTTTATTGAGAAACACATAGCAATGAGAGAGTTTGAAAACCGATTAGTAGGACAATTTCAATAATTAGTACAACGCATATTGTTGTGTTCATAATGGTTGTTCACAGCATATGATGTAGACATGATATCCTGTCCAAACACTATTAGTACAAATCTTTCTTCTCGTTGAATTAAGAGAAAGTAGCTGTGTATTTATCCTATTTTGTATATAAAGATACAAGGTGGTTCTTCATTTATAACCCCTTTTTTTGTTTATTTTTGTCAGAGATGGGTATTCCATTGCTATTTGAATACTGTAGATGTATGAATTTAGCAAAATAATACAATATAGTCCAGTAGTCCATAATAGTACTGGGTTATCCATAGGACTGATAATGTCAGAAGTTGTTGACTTGAGCTTTTTACAGCTCAGTGTACTAATATGGCTTTACTTTTTCTACCTCATTTTTATACTTTTCTGCTAGATGGTTAAGACCAAGATAAAGCAAGAACATTTGAATATTAACTTACAAAATGTTTTCAGTAAATAGTTCATGATGGGTTAAATAAACAACTATCATCTTAGTTTATGGCATAAGCATATTTGGTCATACGTGTATGTATACATCTAAAAATGATACTTCAAGTCTAAGCTTTAAAATTAAATGTAGAGTTAGGACTACGTAATTTTAATATATACTAATCACTAATAGCTTCTCTCTTTTATTCCACATATGTTTAGATTCTAGACATATAATATTTGAGATCTTTTAATTTTTTTTTTTTTTTTTTTTTTTTTCAGAACCGGGGATTAAACTCAGGCCCTTGCGCTTGCCAGGGAAGTGCTTATTCCACTGAGCCATCTCCCTGGTCCTTTTTTTTTTTTAATTTTTTAAGACAGCTTTTCACTATGCAGTTCAGGATGGATTTGAACTCTCTTTGGTAGCCCAAGCTGTTCTCAAGTTCCTCCCTCCTCAGCCCCCTGTGCATGCCGCCATACCTGACCTGATATCTTTTTAAATTAATTCCTGACATATAAATTCAATCCACACCTGTTGGCTTTAATTGAACAAACATTTTTTGTTTTTCTATAAATTAGATATACTTATGTGGTGGAAAGTAAATCTATTTGCACTCATTGACACTCTTTCCTAAACTTATCAGAGCTATAAAATTGTTCTTAATTCTTTTTTTTCCCATACATCTATTGAGAAACAAATAGCAATGAGACAGTTTCAAATCAAATCGGTAGGATAGTTTCAATAATTAACACACTGCATACATTCTTCATAGTGGTTAATTGCTGTACAAGATGCGGACTTGATATACTATTTACAAACACCATTAGAACAAATCATTCTATTCATTAAGAGAATGAATGTAACTATATATCTATCCTAACCACTCTGAATACACAGATACAAAATGGACATTCATCTGCATCCCCTTTTTGTTGTTAAGTTCCGTTATTTGAATATTATAGGTGTGTAAACTCAGTAAATATTCTAAAAGAGTCCAGTAGCCCATAATAGTATTGGGTCTTCTGCTTGACTGGCAGTGTCAGAAATTGTTGACCTGAGTCCCCTACAGCTCAACATAATAGCATGGCTTTACTTCTTATATTTCGTTTCTATACTTTTCTGCTGGATGATTAAGACCAAGGTAAGGCAGGACTTATGCAACAAGAGTTGTAGCTTTTGGGTCTGATAAGGTCAATGAAATCCCCTCAGGATTTATTCTGAGATCCTGTACCTCAGATTGTAGAACCTTTGTCATTGTCAGCCATGTGGATGAGTCACGGCCATTGCTTGGCCAATGTGCTCTCTGTGAAAGCTTGAGAGAATGTTTTCTCTCCATGTGACTCTCCTTAGGCACACTGTACATCATTGATCACTTTCCTCTTTGGCCCCATAATCTCCTTGATCAGAAAATT
>NW_004524622.1:12435271-12460686 GCF_000260255.1 Octodon degus
TCTCTGTAAAAGCCTGAGAGAATGTTTTCTTTCCATGTGACTCTCCTTACACACACTCTACATCATTGATCACTTTCCTCTTTGGCCCCATAATATCCTTGATCAGAAAATTTGGGACACTACTGAGTTACATGACGTTACAGTACAAGTTCTCATATGTCCTGAGTCTTAATTGACCTTAGAAGGCTAGGGCCAAAATGTTGGCTTCCCTTGCAGCCCTCTTTTTTCTCTAATTTTGGTCTGCAAACTTAGGTTGTGAACCATGCAGAAGACAAGCTTATTGGAATTACCATACAACTTAGGCTGTTAAGCTTAACCTCACTATCTGTCTGCATATCAAACATCTTAGGCATAATATGCAACAGGTATTTTTCATCAAGTATTGATAAATTGAACTTTAAGTCCCTACAGAATATAATAAAAACATTTAAAAATTAGAATATATTTTAAAAATAGGTATAAAGAATTATATACTTCTTATGTTTACACATAAGTCCAAAAATCTCACCATGTACAACCTTGAAGCAGGACAGTCGCACAATATTCCTTTTCCTGTCTCTTGCTTTCATTCACTACCCTGTACTTTTTGAACAACCATTTACCCAAGAGACATCATAGCAGCAACTGGCATGTCATGACAAGCAGCCCTTACTCAGAAGAACAAAATGACAGGCACTCCGAGCATGAAACTACTATTGCAAATTACCATCTGCAGAGCAGTAGCTCAGTTCACAGGTATCAGTATATATAGTTAGTCAGGGGGAGAATTTTTCCAATTCACTGCTAGATTCAAAAATCTTCTAGAGATTATCAGGATCATTGCTTTGCCCATCTCCTAATAACTGTATGACTTGACTTATTCATGTTTCCTAGCTCTTCTCCTTTCCCTCTCTTGATTAGTTAGTCCTTGAGATCCTCTTTTCCTTTTACTTGTATTATACTTTTGTAGTTGTATTTCTTCTTTTGAGTTGTTATACCAGGGAAACTATATGATATTTACACATGTGTGTCTGGTTTATTTCACTTATGAATATATGTTCAAGTGGCATCCACTTCAATATAAAGACTTCGAGTTTATCATTCTTAATAGCTGAATAATACTCCATTGTGTAAAAATACCACACTATTGCAACCATTCCTCAAGTGATGGGCATCTTGGTTGTTCCAAAGATTTTGCTATCAGAAATTGTGCTGCAATAAACATAGGCACACATATATCACTATGATACGATGTTTTCAGATCCTCTGGGAAAATTCCTCTTTTCTTTTGGTTTCTTTTATTTCTGAAACAGTGTGTTGATGTTTCATCAAGCTGCCAAGCTGGGCTTGAACTTGGAATCCTAGTGGCTCAGCTTCCCAGAGCGCTAGAGTTAGAGGTTTGCACCTCCGTGCCCCACTCAGCATTCTTTTTGTTGGAGTATTAGCCACTATGCTCTTTCCAGCTTTTGACATCCTGAACAGAAATGCAAGGCTCTCTTCCACTCCACTCTTTGGATCCAACAGTAACTGCGGTATCCTATATCTGTGCTGTTATTTCTGTTTTGTTGCCTTAAAGCAGTTGTCCATGGTGCTCTGTGTAATAAGGTCTGGATTTTTGTGGGGGAGGTGGCTGTGATAGTGTTGGAAACCTAGGAGAAAACAACAAAGCCCCGTACGAAACATTTCTGCGCTCTCTGAACTCATTTACTCACTTAGGCACTGAACAAAATGATTTTGGTACTTTTTTTTTGCGGAACTGAGGGTTGAACTCAAGCCAGGGGAGCGCTTATTCTACTGAGCCATCTCCCGGGCCCCTGAACAAAATGTTTTTGAAGAACTGGTAAGAGCCAAAGTTGTTCAAAATATTGGCAGTATAACAACATAACATATAATGCAGACAGGGCCATTTCCTTTATGGAGTTAATTTGTAGTGTGAGGAGAGAAAGTTAATGAGTCAAATGTAATAGATGTTAGGTGGTGCTCTGGAGAAAAGGCATAGGCAGGTTGGAGTTCTAGGGTGAGTTACAAATATGGGGGTGAGGGAAGATTTCACTGAGACATGCAGTTGAGCAAAGGAAAAGGAAGAGTTGGGCCGGATTTTCCTTCCCATCTCACCCCTTTACCCAGATCTTAGTCGCCTCGGCCCCTGCTCCCCAGGCCTGGCTGTCAGGAGCCTGTTTCAGGGACTGCAGCTGCAATGCCCTCCCCTTTGCTGGGCCACTTCTCCAGGGAGGGGCCCGGAAACCACTCCTGATATTGCAGTGATTGGGAGGACTGGGGCCTGGCATGTCCCTGGAGTTCCCACACCGCAACCGGCCACAGTCAGCATGGTTGGTTTTCCTGGAGACCCCAGGGAAGCAGAAGCAGTCTTGATTTCAGCCCTACCCCTTCTCCAGAACTGTGGGCGCTGTCAATTAAGAAACTACTTGTTAGCCAAACTTAGTCATCCTGCCCCGGCTCTGGGAGATACTTGCTTTCCTGGAGACAGGCTTGGAACACAGACCTTCCCAGGTGACTCTGGCCTGCAGCCACTCCCGCTGGAACTAGTGGGTCATTACTATGAAAGTCCTTAAAAGCTCCATCATAAGGGGTTGGTGTTATGGTTGTGTATAGTCACCCCTCTAAAGCCTCCTGCAGCCTTGGGGCAGCTTCTGGAGTTTGTGATTGATCACTGTGGGTGTGGATGCTGCACCTGCCCTGGGCAGGTAATTTGCATTTCAATGTAAGGAGGAAAGAGAAGCTAGCTGCTCGAGTTGCTGCTACCCCTCCCTTGCGCTCTTGCTCTTTGCTGCTGCCATGAAAGGTTGCTTTCTGCTATGTGCCACTCTGCCTTGGAGCCAGCTGAATATGAACTGAAAGTTTTCCTTCCTTTATTTTAAGTGTTGGGTATTTGTCCCAGCAACAAGAGAAGAGTATCTAAGACAGTCAGGTTATAGCTCAGTGGCACAAGCACCTGCCTAACAAGCATAAGGTCCTGAGTTTGATTCCAGGTAAACCAAAAACCAAGTTCCATCCCATGTACAAGACTGCTCATGTGCAGCCCACTCCCGCTCTGTGAAGGGAGCTTCCTTACATTCCCCTGTTTAGTTGATGAGGGCTTCCTCTGGTATAAGGACCCCATGCGCTACAGCACAGGTACCCAGAAAGCATTTCTCCTGCAGATTGTTCTCCTGGGTAGTGTGAACAGAGCCAGCCACTTAAACAGAAATGGCAACACCAGGTGCTGTCAGCCCTGAAGAAGTCCAGAAATCCCCAGCAGAGACTGGTACTGTTGAATGGGTCATTTGATGCTGACCTGCAAAACACCCCAAAGAGGCCATAGAAGCTGCTGGAAAAGTTTCAGGTAGCTGCCAAAGGTGCTTCAGACCTCTGCTGCTGAGGAGTTGGTAGGGTGGCTAGAAGCCTCCAACGGTGTAACATTCAAGAGCCAAAACACCAGGGGCTGAGGGGTCACAGGCACTCCAAAGACTGGAGCCCCTACCCCCAAGGCAGCAAGGACCCCGAGGTGGGGGCATGCTCAGCAAGCACAGATGGTCTGGCCTGGCTGGAGGGTAGAGCGGCAGTGTGCGTGGTGGGACTGTAGGTTACCCACTGTTTATCTAAAGTGGGAAAACACATTTTAGAAGAAGTATTGAAAGATTTATTTGACATTGAAAAAATAAACCCAGAATTTCCTTCTTATGAAGAATGCAGCAAAATTTAACAGCAGTCTAAAGTTTGCAAAGTTTTCCAGTATAGTGATCCCTTTCTTCCCTTCCGCGTCCATACTTCTTCCCTTTTTTTTTTTTTTTCCTTTAGTTGTACTTTGGTTAATATGTAGCCTTTGTTTGTTGAAGTTTAAGTGAATTGTAACTAAGCAAGCAGTAGTAAAACTTAAGAGGAAAACAAATCTAGGTTATCTACTCTTACGGCTTAAGAATCTTAATCAAACCACTTAAAAATGTGTGTAAAAAAATTCCCAAGGAATATACACTTTCAGGATTGAGAAGAAACAAACACCTGACTAGTAAATGAGTGTTGAATATGTTAACAGAAAGGATTTGAATATTTTTTTTGTAACAGAGAGGACTGGTTACATTTTTGAGGGAACTGATTTTATTATCTTTTGAATGTATACCATTAAGATGTTAGATGCAATAACTGGGGGAACAGGAAAGAAAATTTGAAATATGACAACAAACCTGAAGCCTGGTGGAAAACTGAAACAACGTAGGTAAATATTTCTAAAAATAGTCCTTCAGTTAATATGTAGCCTTTCCACTTCGGTTAATATGTAGCCTTTGTTTGTTGAAGTTTAAGTGAATTGTAACTAAGCAAGCAGTAGTAAAACTTAAGAGGAAAAAATCTAGGTTATCTACTCTTATGGCTTAAGAATCTTAATCACTCAAAGTTATAGCTCAGCAGCACAGTGCTTGCCTGGCAAGCTCCTAAGTTCAATTCCTGACACCAAAACAAACAGAGTAATCACTCACTATACATAATTCTTCAAGAAATGATGCAAGTGTGAATTTCTCAATATGGCTATATTGACATTTTGGGCAACCTCATTTTTTGTTGTAGGACATTCAAGCAGCATCTGTGTGTACATCCACCAGGTGTCACCATTAACCCACAAGTGTGACATCTGAAAACCCACTCTTGGCATTGCCAGAACCCTCTGACAGGCAAAACCTGTCCTCTTGCAACCGCTGCCCCGCTCTGGTTGAGAACTACTGCTCATTGTATATTTCTAATTGAAAAATTAAACAGCACAACACAGCCTGCCAGAGACACAAGGGTGACTTCAGACAGGAGAACAACAAATGCGAACTGATCAGGAGAAGCTGGGGATGTACTGAAATTTAGGAGAAGCTGGATGGAGAGTGATTTTTGTTTTGTTTTGCTTTTGCTTTTGTTTGTTGATACAGGATCTCCCTACATAGTTTGGACTCTGTAGTGATCTTCCTGTCTTAGTTTCCCCAGTGCTAGGATTACAGGCATGGGCTACCATGTCCTGTTTCATGGCCCCCACAGGGTGCCTGGGATTCCGGGGCCAGCACGGCATGTGGTGGTGGGGATGAATCTGGGTCCTTTGCTTGTCAGGCAGGCGCTTATGCTGCTGAACTATCTCCTAAGCCCGAGACTAGATTTTAAGGGCCGCATCAGAGAAGACTTATCCCTTCAGCAAGGAACTTCTGAGTGCAAGTAGCTGTTATCACATTTGTGCTGGCTGGGAACAAAACCCCATCTGAGACCACAGGGTGACAGTGGATGCTCTTGGTAAGGTTTGAGTGTGTTCCCTGAGTTTCAGGCATCTGAAGTTTGGTCCTTGGCATAGTAGTGTTAAGAAGCGGTGTGATGTTTAAGAGATGAAGTCTAGTGGTGGCAAAGCTGTCTGTCCCTGCTCTCCAGCTTGCTGCCTTGCCATGCAATTGCTCCCTGGCTTGGGCACCTGCATGATGCTGTCCATGGTGACTCAGTATAGCCAGGGCTTTGTCAGGTCCTTGCCAGGGTCTTTGGACTTTCAGCCTTCAAAACTCTGAACAAAATGAGACTCTTTTCACTATTCGCTGAATGTAATATTGGCAAATAGACAAGTATTTTGTTGTAGTAACAGAAATTGGACTGATGAAGCAGGTAACTGAGGCTGGAGCAGGCAGGAGAGTAGATATCTTGATTCCCAGTGCGGATCCAGCTATAGCTGCATCATGAGGACAGAGACCTTGGGGGTCACAGTAGTCCACAAGAGGCTGTAGACAGCAGTGGTGTCTGCAGAGCAGTCAGCAAAGGCATGGGCTGGGGCTCTGATGACAATAATGAGTGGGAGGGACTATAGTGGGCTTGACTGAGGGAGTCAGTCTAAAGAAAGATTCCACTTGGAATTCTGTCAGTCATTTACATGGGAATAACAAGCTTCTACAATTTAGCTAAAGAAACTTCTTGGTAATGCTTGAAGATACTCTTGTATAAATTTGGCAATATTATTATTAAAATGAAAGAGCATCTACGGCCTACATTTTCCTATTAGTTGTTTTGCTTGAAAGCACCCAGACTATACTACACTGCCATATTTTTGAGCCCTGAGAAGAGCACAGGTCTCTTCTTGAGTTGGAAAGGATGTGAAAGAGATGTGCTGCTAACTAAATCGTGTTCCCTAGAGATCGTCAGGCATTCCTGTGACGGTTGTGTCCAGATGTCTCCCCAAAGCCGCATGCAGTCATGGGGTTGGGCTTCTGAGAGGTGGCTGAATCTAGAGTTTGTGATTGAGTCATGATCCAATGCTGGTGATAAGAGGGGAGTGCTATGCCTGTTCCCAGAGAGGTAGCCTGCAAACACCATAAGGGGCAGAAGCAGGCTTGTCGTTTTGTTCACCCGGTGGCTTTTTCTATCTCCATGAATTGTTGCCCTCTGCCATGTGCTGTTCTGCCTTGGACGTAGCTGATTTTGAACTTAAACCTCCACAAACTGTGAGCTAAATAAACCTTTCCTCCTTTAATTTGGCAGATTGGGTATTTTGTCCCACAATGAGAAAAGAGTAACTAAGAAAATTTTTCACACAACACGTAACATCATCCAGAAGTTTATTTTGCATTAATGAGGTCTGCTTTCAGATCATTTCACGTGCTTTGTACATTTATGTTTTAGTTGGATCAATATCAGCAAATGATTTAAATAGTGCTTCAAATGAAATCACTAAGCTAAAAGAACCTACAGTGGGCTTGGAACAGTTTGACAATGAATTAAAGTTGAAACATCCTCATGGAGAAATCTGACTTCTCGTTAGTAAATGTTTAATTCTCTCTCTCACTAGATTATAAACGGCGTAAAGTTGGAGTAACATGTTTCCCATTCATCTTATTTGGTATTTATTTATAAAGCCCTGTGAATGCTTGATAAAACAAGAATTAAACACCTTGGTGTACGTAAATCTAGATTTATATTTGCTACAGATGTACTCAGCAAGCTTTTTTCTCCTCTATAGCAGTCACCTGAATAGTCACTTCCAGCCCCTGAGGTGCACATGTGTGCTGCTTCGCTATTTTCCGAATACAGCTAATGATGCCCCGCCAGGTCTGAGAAATGCAACAAACTTCATAACACATGCTTCTGAAATCCTCAAACAGAATAAAAATTCATGGAAAAGCTAATGAAAAGTGAACGTGCCTGGGGTTTCAGTTCTTAGGCATTGCTTCCCGTGGCATTCTCGTCTGGGAGTGCGGAGCCAGGCTCAGGCCTGCTCGTGGTATCCCCAGCTGCCTGCACTTCCCCTTTCAGTTTGTGGACATATTCCAGGAGGCTGAGGGCTTCCTTGTCAAATTTATTTCTCTGAAGATTCATTGTAGCCAATTTCTCTAAAGAATTAATACTTTTGTCCCTTATATATGACGGCTGTCCTATTTGTGTTGCTTTTCTATAATGCTTAATGGCATCAGCTTTTGATTTCCTTTGATATTCCTGAAATTTGCCATAGCGGAAATGTGCCTCTTGTAGCAAGCTTTCCTTAGGCGCTGTCACAGAAAACAACTTTCGAAAGTTGTCTTCAGCTTCGTCATATTTTCCTACTTCAATATAAACAAGTGCCAGGTGCAGGAAAGCAGTATAAAATGTGGGCTTTTGTTTCAGAGTAAGTTTAAAATGCGCTATGGCTAGTCTTGCGTGTCTGTCCCTCTTCTCTCTACCCTGGCCTGCATGCTGCATGTTGGTGGCTACCTTTTTTAAGACTAGTTTGTCTCTGTAGCAAAGCCCTATCTGATGGTTCAAGAAAGCAGAGTTGGGCATTGCCTGCAAGGCCTTTTGAAGGAGCTCAAGAGCTTTATCCACGCAGCCTGCTCTTCGATAAAACATGGCTACATAGCGAAAGATGTACATCTGGGAGGATTTGAGGCTCAGAGCTTCCTCAATGTAATTCTTCCCTTCCATCTCCTGCCCCACATCCTGAAGTCTCAGGGCAAGGAGGACCTTGATGTATGCATCTTCAGGATTCAGCCTCACAGCCTTTCGCAGGGAGTCCAGGGAGGACACTCTCTCATTCTTGTACCTCTTAAAATTCTCCAGTCTAAAGACAGTGATGGCATATCCAGTGTTGAACTCAGGGTTTTCAGGCTCTATTTCCAAAGCACTTTGAAAGCAGTCTAAAGCTCGCTCATAATGCTTTTCTCCACACTTCAGTAAGGCCCATTCTTCCTCACAGTCCACCTCAGGGCACTTCACCTGAAAGGGGATATGACTTGAAAGCTTCTTGCAAGTGTTCTCTACCTTGTCCAGGTACATCCTGGCATCTGCCAAACTTCCCAGGTGATAACACACCCAGGCATAGTTGCCCCAGGTCACCAGGCTTTTTGTGTCGGGCTGGTCAGCGTGTTCTTTCTGGATCAGCCTTTCAGCATCTTCCAGGCTCTGTAGAGCTTTGTCATTGTGGCCCTTGAGGTGTTCCACGTAGGCCTGCAGGTTGTGAATTCCCACATTGTACTTAGTGTCAAGGAACGCAATCTCTTCCAAGACCCTGCTTTCTAAATCGGGTATTTCAGCCTTTTCAATTGCTAGTTCCCATGTAAAGTGGCATTTCAGTTGAACCAGGCAGTCCTTGACTTGATTAGTATCATCATTCTTACTGTAAAACAAAAGTAAATCCTGTAAAATAAGCCAAGTGGAATAATTTACGACATTAGAACCCTTGTGAAAATCCCACACTTACTGCAATTTTCCTTAAAGTCCCTGATTTTGTAACAAGCACATTGACAAAGGATGTACTTTGCTTCTTTCTGTATGCTCATTCCAGCACTGCTGTTTGATCTGAGGTCTATTTATGAAACAGCAATAATAGCAGTGCTCACCAAAGTCACCTTTGAGAGGATTAACAGACCTGTATATTGAAAGCACATATAGCTTACTGTATTCTAGGAAGAATTTTCTATGTTATTATGAATGCCACCAAAAGGATAAGATATAATAGTTTTTTAAAACTTTTTACTCAGGATTGCTTATAGATTCACAAAAGTTGTAAAGATAGGTTGTGGAACCAGTATATCCTTCACCCAATTTCTCCTGATTGTAACTTCCACCACCACAGTAAAGTGCCCATGCTAGGAACTTAGAATGGGTAGAAGACCATGTTGTATCATCCTGTCAACTTTGTCTGATGAGTGAATCTCTATAACCTTCACCTGGATCAACAAACTGAAGCACTACTGCAACACCCCAACACCACTTCCTGCCACCCGCTCATCATCAGACCTACAACCTCTTCCTCAGCTCCCCTAGAATCCAGACCACTGCTACCCACATCTTCATTTTTCATCTCTGTAATTTTGTCATTTCAAAAATGGTATGCAAATGGTGAGTATAATACAAAGGGAAGCTCAACACCTAAAAGTCAATTCATGTTACATAACATTAACAGAAAGAAGGAAAATATTATGCCTGTTGCAATTTACGCAGAAGAGAGACTCACAAAATTTAACACTGTTTTCTTCATTGAAAATACTCAGTGAATGACTATAAGAAAGCAATGTCCTAGGTCCAAGACCAGGTGCAGCATGGGTGAGACTTTCTACCACCTCCTTTGGACCCCCAAATAACTCCTCAGCAACCCCAACCCTGCCCACTGAGTGAGAATTTCTGCCACGTTCTGGGGATGCCCAGATCCAGCCATAGCTCAGGCCCAGTCAGTGTGTGGGAGAGCTTCCTCTTCCTCCTACTCTACCTTGGCCCCTTCAGACTCAGCTCAGGCCTGGCATACAGGCCTGGGGTGAAACCCTGCAGCTGCAGTCCCTGCAGAAAGAGTAGGGGACAGAACCACCCAGCTAGTCCAGGAGCAGAACATTTTGACAGATGGACACAACAGGTTCTTTCCCAAGGTTGGCAGCAGGAAGGAGCTGAGCACAGCAGCCAGACCCAAGCCAGGCACAGTTGGATAAATCCAAAATTGTAGATCTGTACCTGAATTTCAGTAGGTGCTAAGGTTATAACTGCACCAAAGCTCTACAACAAAGGCCAGAAGATAGTGCTATACAAAATGATAACCAGAAGGAGCAAAATGCAATCTCAGACCCCAAGCCCAGCCATAACAAGTGCAGAGGACACTAACACAGAACAAATTGGGAATCACATAGCTGAAATCAATAAATCAATGGCTTCTGAAATAAAGAAACAACTGCAGAAAGGTATAGAGGAATGCAGATTGGAAATGACAGAAAAATCCCTGAATTAATAGCATCAGTAGGAAAGAATCAAAAGCAGAAACATATGGAGGAAACCCAATGCCCACCCAGAACAAGTGCAGAGGACACTAGATCAGCTGTAATGTATGAATTAATAGCATCAATAGTAAATAAGCAATAGCAGAAAATTATAGAGGAACTTAGAGCAGAATTATTTTCTGAAATAAAGAATTCTCTGAACTCATAACATCTGAATTAAAGAATCAAATACAGGAATATAGGGAGGAAACCCAATCTGAGAAAAACACTTCAGTAAAAGAATTAATAACTGCTTGTAAAGGAGACAATGATACAAAAAAAGAGATTAGAAAAATGATGGATTACTTGAATGAGCAATACAGGAAATAAATAGATTGCATGAAGCAGAGTCAAAGAGATATAGAGGAACTTAAAATCTCAATCACAAGCTTGCAAAACCACTTGAATGAAAGTGAAGACAGTTTCAGATCTTGAAGATGCCAGTGCAACTAGTGAAAAGGTAAGAAATAATCTCTTAAAAACAACTAGGATGCAGGAAAAATTAATTCATCACTTACAAGATGATGCAAAGGTGAACAATGTGAGACTAATAGGTATCAAAGACAAAGAAGGAATCAATACAAATGACATTAAAAAAATAAGAGCAGAAGTAATAGCAGAAAATTTACCAAATATGAGGAAACAATCCGACATTCAGGTAACTGAAGCATACAGAACATCAAGTAACCTCAACCCAATTAAAAACACACTGAGACATATAGTAATCAAGATCCCAGAAATTTAGCACAAGAATAATATACTGAAAGCTGCTAGAGAAAAGAAGCAGATCACATTCAAAGGAAAACCTATCAGAATTACGGCTGACTTCTCTTCACAAACCATGAAGGCAAGAAGTGCACAGAGCAGAGTACTTCAAGTCCTCTATGAAAACAAATTCCAGACCAGATTATTATACCCTGCAAAACTCTATTTCAAGTTTGATGGAGAATTGAAATACTTCCATGACAAAGAACAACTAAAGAATTTCATGATGACAAGCCAACCCTACAGACAATACTGAAAGATGTTCTAGAGAGGTACCAAAATGCTTAGAACTCCATGAATGAGATCAGGAGCAACCAACTAAATAGGGCAAACAACTAAGAACAGGAGAAAAAGGAGTAAATGACAACAGGTAAATAACATGTCTATTGTAAGTCAATACATCTCAATTCTAACTATCAATGTAAATAGACTCAATTCACCAATTAAGAGAAATAGACTGGCACAGTGGATTAGGAAACAAAATCAAAAAATATACTCTATACAAGGAACACATTTACCTCATAAAGACATTCATGGGGTGAAAGTCAAAGGATGGAAAGCAATACTACACAGCCAACACCTCAGAAAAAGCAGGGGCAGCAATCCTATTCTCAGACAGTCTCAACTTCAAACCAAGAATGATCAAGTGAAATAAAGAAGGCCATTATATAGTGGTTAGGGGAAAAATTCAAGAGGAAGTGGTAACACTCATAAGTATGCATGCACCAAACAAGGTAGCACCCAACTACATAAAGCAAATCGTAATGGACACAAAAAAATCTAATATCCAATATCACAATGTTAACAATGGACACAAAAAAATCTAATATCCAATATCACAATCTTATCACAATCTTATCTAATATCTGATATTTCACAATCTTAACACAATCTAATATCCAATATCACAATCTTGACTTAACTCCCACTTATCCCAAAAAGATGGGTCAACCAGACAAAAAAATTAGCAAAGATATAACAGAACTGAACCAGAGCTTGAAACAAATGGACTTGGTGGACATATACAGAGTGTTCCACCCAAACAAAGCTGAATACACATTTAGCTGCACATGGGTCATATTCTAAAATAGACCACATACTGGTGCATAGGTCAAGCTTAAGTATATGCAAGAAAACAGAACTTGTCCCATGCATATTATTTAACCACAGTGCAATGAAATGGGAAATAAATGACAAAACAAACCAGAAAAAAAAAAAAAAAAAAACCTCTAGGGGCCAGGGAGATGGCTCAGTGGAATAAGTGCTTCCTTGGCAAGCGCAAGTACCTGAGTTTAATCCCTGGTTCTGAAAAAAATAAAATAGAAAAACCTCTAAATACATGGAAATTACACAACACCCTACTCAGAAACCACTGGGACACAGATGAAATTAAACAATAATTTCAACAATATCTACAATTCAATGAAAATTCAAGCACAACTTATTGGAATTTATGGGATACGATGAAAGCAGTTCTCAGAGGGAAATTCGTAGTTGTGAATTCACACATTAGGAAAATAGAATGGGAACAAATAAACACCCTAATGATGCCCCTCCAACATCTAGAAAAGGAAAAGTAAACCAAACCCAGAGCCCAAAGACAGGAAGAAATCATAAAGATTAGAGCAGAAATTAATTCAATTGAGATGAAGAAAACAATTCAAAGAATTAACGAAACGAAAAGCTGGTACTTTGAAAGATTAAATAAAATCAATAAGCTCCTAGCTAACTTCATCAAAAAGAGGAAAGAAAAAGTTCAAATACAAATAAATAAGGAATGAAATGCATGTAATTGCCACACATGTGGAGTTTCTGAAGATTATCAATAGCTACTTTGAGAATCTTTACTCTCACAAAATAGGCACAAATGAAATGGACAGATTCTTAGAAAGTTACAAATTGCCAAAATTGAATCGACAAGATATAGCCACTCTCAATAGCCCAATAACAGCCAATGAGATACGAGAGGTAATAAAAAACCTAATGACAAAGTAAAGTCTAGGTCCGGATGGATTCAAGGCTGAATTCTACAAGAAATTTACAGAAGATATAGTCCCTATACTTCTCAAAATCTTCAATGAAATTGAAAAGGAAGCAATCCTCCCAAAATCATTCCTAGAGGAAAGTACTATACTGATAATGAAACCAGGGAAAGACGCAACTAAAAAAGAGAACTACAGGCCAATCTCCCTCAGGAACATAGATGCAAAAATCTTCAATAAAATCCTAGCAAATAGAATGCAGAAAATCATCAAGAAGATCATGCATCATGACTAGGTAGAATTCATCCCAAGGATGCAAGGATGGTTCAACATTCGAAAATCTATAAATGTAATACACTATATCAATAGAGCGAAAACTATAAATCACATGATCATCGCAATCGATACAGAAAAGGCTTTTGACAAAGTCCAACACTCATTCATGTTCAAAAATTGGAATACATGGCCTCTACTTCGATCTGGTAAAAGCCATTTATGAAAACCCAATGGCTAACATAATTCTAAATGGGGAAAAACTGAAATCTTTTACTCTTACATCTGGTACAAGACAAGGATGTCCTCTATCACCACTCCTATTCAATATAATTCTGGAATCATTAGCTAAAGCCATTAGACAAGAGAAAGAAATAAAAGGAATAAAAATAGGTAAAGAAGAAGTTAAATTATCATTATTTGCAGATGACATGATACTTTACTTGGAAGACCCAAAAAACTCCACCAAGAAGCTACTAGAATTAATATTCAAATTCAGTGGCATAGCAGGATACAAAGTCAATACCCAAAAGTCAACAGCATTCCTCTACACAGATAACAAAGACACTGAGAGGGAAATTAGAGAAACAATATCTTTTACAATCGCACTGCAGAAAGTGAAATACCTTGGAATTAATCTAACTAAAGAAGTCAGATTTTTCAAGGAAAATTAGAGTACTCTGAAAAAAGACATTGTAGAGGATTTCAGAAAATGGAAAGATATTCCCTACTCTTGAATAGGAAGAATAAACATTGTGAAGATGGCCATATTCCCAAAATTGCTGTACAGATTTAATGCAATCCCTGTCAAACTACCAACAACATACCTCACAGACCTAGAGAAATCATTCCTAAAATTTATTTGGAACCATAAATGTCTTAGAATAACAATGGCAGTCTTGGGCAATAAAGACAAGGCAGAAGGCATTACAATTCCTGATTTGAAATTTTACTATAAAGCTACTGTGGTAAAATCAGCATGGTACTCGCAAGGAAATAGACCTGAGGACCAATGGAATAGCTTCGAAAACTTTGAATCCCCCACGAACACACTCAGCCACCTTATCTTTGACAAAGGTGCCAAATATACTCACTGGAAGAAAGATAGCCTCTTTGACAAAAGGTGGTGGAAAAACTGGCTCTCTACATGCCGAAAACTAAAACTTGACCCAGGTCTATCACCAAGCACTAAGCTAAAGTCAAAATGGATTAAATATCTAAACATTAAAACAGAAATAGTAAATCTCCTGGAAGAGAAAGTAGGAAGAACTCTAGAATACAAAAGGGTAGGAAAAGAGTTCATGAAAAAAAATCAAATCGTATGGAAAACACTTGAAAGAATTAACAAGTGTGATCTTCTCTTATTGAGAAGGTTTTGCACATCAAAAGAAATTACCAACAAAGTGAAAAGACAACCCACAAATTTGGAAAAAATCTTGACAAATAAGTACTCAGACAAAGATCTGCTCTCTAGAATCTATAAAGAACTAAAAAACACGAGGGCCCCAAAATTTAAATACCCAGTCCAGAAATGGGCATCCAAGATGAACACACACTTCTCAGAGGATGAAATTAAACAAGCAAATAAATATGTGAAAAAATGCTCCACATCACTAGCCATCCTTGAAATGCAAATTAAAACAACACTGAGATATCATCTCACCCCAGAAAGAATGGCTATCATAAAGAAATCACCCAATAACAAATGTTGGAGAGGCTGTGGGGAAAAAGAAACCCTTTCTTCTCCACTGCTGATGGGAATGTAGACTGGTGCAATCATTATGGAAATCAGTGTGGAGACTCTTTAGAAAACTAGGATGGGAAATCCCATTCAAACCAACTATTCCTCTACTGAGAATTTTCCCAGAGGATCTGAAAACATATCATAGTGATATATGTGTGCCTATGTTCATAGCCACACAATTTGTGATAGCTGAATCTTTGAAACAACCAAGATGCCCATCACCTGTGGAATAGATTAAAACTATATGATATTTTCATACAATGGAGTATTATTCAGCTATAAAGAATGATAAATTCGGAGTCTTTATATTTAAGTGGATGCCACTGAAGATATAGTCATAAGTGAAATAAATGAGACACATATGTGTAAATATCATATAGTTTCCCTAGTAGGAGAAATCAAAAGAAGAAATGCAAATAGAAAAGTATAATACAACTAAAAGGAAAGCAAGAACTTGAGGACTAAATATTTAAGAGAGGGAAAGGGGAAGAGCTAGGAAACATGACAGAGGCAGGCCATACAGTTATATGTAGAAGATGGGTAAGGCAATGATCCTAAGAATCTTCAGAAGATTTTCAAATCTAGCAATTAATTGGAAAGATTCTCACCCTGACTAAAAATATATACTGACACCTGTGAACTAAGCAACTACACTCAAGATGGCAATTTGTAATAGTAGGTTCATGCTTGGAGTGCCTGTCATTCTGGTCTAAAATACGGGCTGCTTGTCATGACATGCCAGTTGCTGCCATGTATCCTATCTCTCAGGTATCTCTTCTTGTTCAAAAAGAAAGGGTGGTGAATGAAGACAGTAGATAGGAAAAAGAATGTTTTGGGACTGTCCTGCTACAAGGTTGTATATGGTTAGATTTTTGGACTTATGTGTAAACATAAGAATTATATAATTCTTTGTGCCTACTTTTATAATATATTTTAATTTTTTAAATGTTTTTTCATCATATTCTATAGGGACTTAAAGTTTAACATATCAATACGTGATGAAAAATACCTATTCCATGTTATGCCTAAGATGTTTTATATTTCAGATAGTGAGGTTAAGCTTAACATCCTAGGGTATATGGTAATAACAATAAGCTTCTCTTCTGGATGGTTAACAACTTAAGTTTGCAGACCAAAAATTAGAGAAAAAGGAGGGCCACAAGGAAAGCCAACATTTTGGCCCTAGACTTCCAAGGTGAATTAAGACTCAGTACATGTAAGAACTTGTACTGTAGCATCATGTAAATCAGGTGTGTCCCAAATTTTCTGATCAAGGAGATTATGGAGCCAAAGAAGAAAGTGATTGATGATGTAGAATGTGCCTAAGGAGAGTCACAAGGAGAGAAAACATTCTCTCAGGCTTTCACAGAGAGCACATTGGCCAAGCAATGGCCGTGACTTGTCCACATGGCTAACACTGACAAAGGATCCACAATCTGAGGTACAGAGTCTCAGCCTAAATCCTGAGGGGATTTTCCTGACCTTATCAGATCCAAAAGCTACAACTCTTGTTGCAGAAGTCTTGCTTTATCTTGGTCTTAACCATCCAACAGAAAAGTATAAAAACGAAGTATAAGAAGTAAAGCCATGCTGTTATGTTGAGCTGTAGGGGACACAGGTCCACAATTTCTGATCTTGCCAGTCAACCAGAATATGCAATAATATTATGGACTACTGGAATATTTTTCCAAGTTCACACACCTATAATATTCAAATGATGGAACTATACAAAAAAAAAAGGGGGATACAGATGAATGTCCATTTTGTATCTGTGTATTCAAAATAGGATAGATATGTGGTTACATTCTCTTAATGAATAGAGGGATTTGTTCTAATAGTGTTTGTAAATAGGATATCATGTCTGCATCTTGTACAGCAAATGACCACTAGGAAGACTGTATGCAATGTGTTAATTATTGAAACTGTCCTACCATTTTGATTTGAAACTGTCTCATTGCTATTTGTTTGTCAATAAAATTATGGAATTAAAAAGAAAAAAAAGAAAGCAATGTGCTCAAAGCAATAAAAAGCACATTTGAGAAATCTACACTATGGTCATCCTCAGTAGTTGAACATTCAAAGTTTTTCGGTCAAGATGAAGAATAAGTCTAAGACAGCTGTTTTCACTTGTTTTTTTCAAATCAAACACTTGTAATATGTTATAAGCACAAAAGGTGAAGGATATTCCACAGAAACTGTTAAATTAAATAAGCCAATTCAAAAGATCAAAGCCTAATGTTGTAAGTTAATTTTGATGCACAAATTATGAATGATCTAAAAGGAAACTTAAGGAAACACTCATTAATAGTATCTGAGAAAAGAATAACTATCTAGGAATAAACTTAATCAAGTAGGCAAAGCACAGATCCTGAAAGCTAAAGATTTTGCTGAAAGGAAGAAGACTCCTATTAATGGAAAACCATCCCTTGTTCATAGGTTAGAAACTTAATATTATGAAAAAATCAGTACCACCCATAAGGGACGACAGATAAAATGTAAGCCGTGATCAAATCCCAGCAACATATTTTTGCAGAAATAGAAACTTTCATCCTAAAATTTATATGGAATTGTAAAGGATCTCAAATTTATAAACCAATATGGAATACAAAAAATAAACTGGGACTTCTCATAGTTCCCATTTTAACAGAACTTTGGTAATCAAAATTGTACTGCACTTGCATAAAGATCATTTGGAAGTGACAGAGACACACAGCCCATGGAAGAGAGTCGAGACACAGATCCACAGAAGTGCTTCCAGGAGTAAACCTGGAATATAGGATTCCATTGATCCATTTGGGCTGTTGGAACAACATGGTACATATTAGCTGACCTAAAGAATAGGGACTTCCTACCTCACAACTGTAGAGCCCAGAAGTTCAGGTCAAATGTCCAAGTGAATAAGGTTCCTATAACTGCTTCCTTGACTGCCAATATACACCTTCCTCCAGCATCCTCACGTGGACTTTCCTCCCTGGCTCATCAATGCAGATGACTCTGGTGTCTCTTCCTCCTCTGTGTCAGTTCTATGGAAGTCAAGTTCCACCTTTCCATCTTCACTGAATCCTGATACCTTTTATGCTATCTACAAATAATGTCATACTCAGAATTTCAGTAGTAAGCTACGATTTTGAAAGATGACCTAGTTCAGTCTATAAATACCCTGAAATGACTTTTAAGGCCATTTCAACAAGTGGTGTGAAAAAACTGGGAGCCAGATGCAAAGAAAGAGCCTGGCTCCTTAGCTTATACCATATACAATGATTAAGTCAAGAGGGACCAGAAATGGAGATGTAAGGTCTAAAACAATAGAAGCTGTGGAAGAAAGTGTGGGGGAAAATGTTCATAACATCTCCTTGTGATATTTTCTTAGATGTGAGATGTGATACCAAATTAATAGGCAATGATAATATATTCCCTTTTTTCTTCTTTTCTTTTTTCTTTCTTTCTTTTTTTTCTTTTTTTTAATTTTAGCCAAAGATACAGGGTGTTCAGGGTTTTGCTACTAAATCTGACTGGTGGGAATCCACCTGTTTGCAACATCCCAAGTGCTGGGATTTCAGGCATATGCCACCACACCCAGTGTCAATTGCCACCTCAGCATACCCCTCGAGGCAGGTACGGAGTGAACGGAGATCGAACCCCTGGCCTGTGCACCTGCTTGCAGGCACTTTAATCCACTGAGTTATTTGGCTGGTCAGGCAATGATAATACAAAGAAATAAGTTGGACTTTATCAAAATGAGGTTTTTGTACTTCCTAGGACATTGCCAACAGTGATAATGTAACTCCCAGGATGAGAGAAACTATTTTGGCATATGACTGATATGTAAGTACAGAATACATGAAATGTCCTACAACTCATCAACACAATTAAAACATTGGCAAAGAACTTGAGTTCATGTTTTCCAACGAACAGTCATAAGAACGGCAAAGATACAACAAAATGCTCAACATCAATAGCTGTTAGATAAGTACAGACCAAAACCATAGTGCAGCTTGGTGAGGTAGTATGCCCTTGTAGTTCTACTTGCTGGAGGGGCTCAGGTGAGAAAGTTGAAAGTTGGAAGCCAGCATGTGACCTGCTCTCTAAATAAAGTAAATGGGCTGGAGCAGTGTCCATCCCAGTGGTAGAGTGTTTAAGAGATTCAGGGCTCAGACCCCACTACAGGAAATAAATGAAGCAGCATTGAAAATCACACACGCAAAAAGCAAGCCAAAACAAAAACACAGTAAGTAGGAATCAAGACATCCTTTTCACCCACAAAGATGACAGTAGTAATGACAAAGTGGAGACTAAGCCAGGTGGAATAGTGCAGAGGTGTAAACCCTGAGCTGAACAAGGCTGAGGCAGGTGAGCCACTAGTTTGACTTCAGGCTGGCAACTTAGAAAACCCTGTCTTAAAAACAAACAAACAATCAAACAAACTTGTGGGGATATAGCTCAGTGGTAGAGTGCTACTAGATTCAATTCTCAGAACTGAATGCAAAGAAACAAACAAAACAAAAAGAGGAAAATAACAAGAGTTGTTAAGGATGTTAGAGAATTAGAACGCAAACACATTGCTGGTAGGAACATAAAATGGTAGAGCTGTAGTAGAAAGAAGGCGGGTGGTCTCTCAATAAATCAAAATCAGAGTTACCATATGAGACCCACCTGAGCACATAATCCTGGGGACGTTCCATACTGCAATAGATGCTCCAATTAATTGAAAGCCTGTGTTCATGCAGATATTAATCCTCAGGTGTTCACTGGCCCACTATTAAGGAAACCACTCCCATGCTGAGCATTAATGAATGGGCAAGCAAAATAGAGCACAGTCACCAAGTGGAATATGGTTGAGCCATGAAGAATGAGATGTGATAATGCCACGATGGTAACGAACCTTGAGTACGTCATGTTGAATGAAGGAAGTCAGCACAAAAAGACGCTGTCAGGCTCCTCTTCCTCATTTGGCTTTGCAGTCTCTTTCTTAAGAGCAGCACTTTCATGGGGTTTCAGGGTTTAGAGTGTGCCTTTCATGGGACAGTTCCTTAACCTGGTGATAAACCTCACCTTTAAGTGTCCCACCATCCCTCTCACAGCTAGTCTGTTTACGTGGACTAACTCCTCCTAGCTCTTATCTGCCTTATCCAGTTTGTGCACACCACAGTGTCCACCATCTAGAGACCCAGACAGGAAAGAATTAAGTCTGATAAGGGAGATACAGAGGTGGCCCTTCCAGCTATGTGTGAAGGTGTAAAAGCTGTGATTACTCATAGAGCCTAGAGAGAAGAGCGCAAGATGCCTGCAGGGCCAGTGTGGGAGAGAGCTCAAGGAGCACAGGTACTGAGAGTTGGGAGCAAGCAGGAGAGAGACACCCTGGGGGCCGCCCCACCACATGGGATTTCTGCAGAGCTCTCCTTAGTGGACTACAGCAAGCTGGATGGTGGTCCACACAGTCCTGGCATGAGCGAGAGGTGGTCGCTGTGGTGCATGGGCCCTATCTATGCGTGGCTGGGGCCAGTGCAGTGTGTACAGTCCTGAGTGCATCTAGCTGCCCCAAGGGAAGGCAGTCACAGTGTGGAGATGGGGGAGCTGGATCAATCACACTGAGGAACTGAGAAGAGGTGAAACCTAGAAGCTGTGTCCTGGGGAGTACCTTCTTGTAAGGGAAAGGCCACCTCAGAAAAACAATGGAGGGGGCAATGAAACGACAGGATCTTACTCCTGCCACATACTGAGTGCTTTCATTTCCCTCAAATGAGCACAGTAGGCAAAAGCAGAGACACAGACAGCAGGCGGAGGCTGCTGGTGGCAGAGGGGGGAGGTGAGTAGTTGGCCCTTAGTAAGCACAGAATTAAGTGCAAAGTTTATAGCCAACTGTCAATCTTCTCGACTTTATAAGAGCTTTTGTTATATAAAGATCACATTTACAACAGCCCTGCAGTTGAGCATTTCCTGGAACTTGGACCTTTCAAAATTTTTCCCAGTAAAGCACTGAGTGGTCATTTCCAAGACAATATTAATTCACTATTTTATGTGCTGATAGAAGAGATTATAGGAGCACTATTCAGTTGTAATTTTGCAGAAGTGACCATATTAAGCCTTTTAACTGAGGACAACCTGAATGCTCCCAAACACAGACCTGCAGTCAGGACCTGGGGGAAGGAGCATGCCAAGGACTTGTAGGAGGCCAAAGGAAGGGGTATCATACTAATTTTCAGTCCTGTCACACCTTCATCAGAATGCAGCAGTTAGACAGTGAGACCAGTCAACTAAAGTTGTGCATGCCATAAGCTCAATATTCTGGGAGGTTGAGGCAGGAGGATTGCAAGACTGAACCCAGTCTTGGCAATTTAGCTACTTAGAAAGACACTTTCTGAAAACAGAAGATGAAAAAAAAAGGGCTGGAGATGTAGCTTAGGGTGAAAACCCTGGGTTCAGTCCAGGGTGTCACCAAATCAAGCAAACACAGAAACCCAAACAGCAGCAGCAACAGCAGCAGCAATTATAACAACAACAACATCTGTGAACCTGGAAACCAACAGGAAGGCCATGAACTTCACCAGCTCACCCCCAGCCACATAATGACTCCAAGACTCATGAGAGGTCCAAGTGAAGCTCACACAGTTACGTGGGCCCTGCTTACCTGCACAAGGAAGATAGCAAAAGTGATGTCCCTTCCCAGAAAAGCTGTCCCTCCTTTCCTTAGAGAGGACAGAGTGAGCCTGGTGGAAAGGAATCTCTGAAACTGGGACCATGTTTTCCATTTCCTTAATACTCTCCTCTTCTTTGGACTATAAGCATAAGAGAGGTTTCTCCAGGGTTTAGACTAACAAAAATCAAGATGCAACAGTGCCTCTGAGTGCACAAACACATTTGGATTCTCACACGTTCACTCCCTTAGCAAATGCTCACATAGAAGAGTGGGGAAGCCTGACAACACAGAGAAGAAACATTCCGGAGAGCAGTGAGGAACACTTTTGCCCAAACCTTGAACATGCAGGCAGCCAGGAAAAAGTCTTTACCTCATGGTGGCTGAGAAGTAGCCAGCAACTCTGCAGTGACCCAGCAGGCAGTCTGTACAGGTCCAGCTAGCCTGTCTTGGGGTTTTCAAGTAAAGGAGACTCCAAGAAGGGGTTATATAAGCAAGTAATGACATCATGGTTGTTGTCCTTGTGGTCAGAAGTTAGAAACTGAAACTGGAAAGTGAAAGTAGAGCTGTCAACAGTTGCTTCTGGGAAACACAAATTTAATCAGAGAAAGGCTGAGAAGAGGCCCTGAAGCTGCCTTTGATAGGAGTTCCTCTTTTCCTTGGTGGAGGATGCTCTGGCACTAGGAAATGCCTGCAGCCTAGAGACAAAGCCTGAGGCAATGACTGTGAGAAATCCTTTACCTCCTTTCCTGGCTGAAAGCTGAGTAGTCAGGTTATAGAATAAAAGCCTGTAAACTTAGATTTTTCTTATTTTCTGAGAACATTCAATGGCAAAGGCCTCTGGTAAACTTTTGTATATCACAGGTACAGAGAAAACTAGCAAGCTAGCGCACTACATGTGACACTTTGGATCTGTCACCAGTGGGCCCCCAAATCTCAGTAGTTAAGTGCTTCCTCCTCAGCGCTCCTGCCTCTCAGCTTAGTGTTTCTTTCATTGGCTCAGATGAAAATCAGGAATCAGCAAAGTGCAGCTGGGTGGCACAAGTGCCTGCCTGGCAAGTGCAGGGTCCTGAATTTGAGTACCAGCACAAATAAATAAAAATAATAAATAAATAAAGTTACCTGCTGGGTCTTTTATAATATCAACTCAAGTAGAATACTTGCCAGACTGCTTTCCTCAGAGACCTTCCTGAGCGTCTGCCTGACCTGCAACCTGTCTGCTCTCATCCTGCTGCCCAGCTCCTTCCATCTCTGTCCTGTCCTTTCATGAACTCCCACAGAGAGTCCACCTGAGCCAGAAACTGTGCACAATTGAAACTTCCCGAAGGAAGAAGGCCGGTCTCATTAAGTTGGCATAAAATAAGTTCCAGCGTACAAAAAAGTGCGAAATATAAGTAAATTAGGAAATCACTCTTATTTCCATGCAATGTCTTTAGAATTGTCATGAACTCAAAGGAAAATAAAAAAATAGCTTTTCTATTTAGCAAAGCCCTGGAACGCACCCAGAGTAGGAACTAAAGGGTTTGTCTTGTCACGCACTGGCCCTGGTCCTGTTTTGCAGGTTTTGGCTTCGTTCAGGTCCATCAGTCACCAGCTGTCTTTGGGTTTATGCAACAAGCAGACCCGGGAGAGACAGTGCAGAGCAACACTGAGGAAGAGGAAACAGCAAAGGGAGTGTGTGTGTGTGTGTCTGTGTACACACATGAGCTGAAAAAAATAGAAAAAGGAACTGAGGAGAGTAAAACTTTTAGGAAATAAAAGGCCACCACTAAGTTGTGAGTCCTTTTGCAGGAACCCAAGACAATCTGTTAAAAAAAGATTAAAAGCTGACCAGCTTCGAGAAGCCAGTCTGCCTGGGTAGGCCTTGATTTCCCCGGGAGACAAACAAGCGACCTGCAGTAGATCAGCACAGCTGAACCCTCACTGCACAGCAGAATCTCTTAAGGAAGTGTCCCACACTCCACTCCAGAGTACTGGGATTGAACCCAGGATCCTAGCACAGATTTATTCCCTCACCTCCGGCCTTCCTTCCTCCTTTTTCCCCTTCTGTGCCTCTCTGTCTGTCTCTCTGTCTCTCTCTCTGTCTCTGTCTCTCTCTGTCTCTCTCTCATACTTTATCTCTCTGAGTTGTTTGTCTGTCTCTCTGTCTCTGTCTTTTTCTCTCAGACAGGGTCTTACAAACTTCTCAAGGGCTGCGGAGATAGCTCAGTAGAATAAGCGCTTGCCTGGCAAGCACAAGGGCCTGAGTTCAGTTCCCGGTTCTGCCAAAAACAAAAACTTCTCAAGTTGCCCACACTGGGCTCCAATTTGTGGTCCTTCTGCCTCGACCTTCCAAGTGCTGGTATTATTAACAATTGCACTGATTAAGCCGCATCCAACTCTAATGAAGCACTCTAAGCCTGGGCATCCTATGTCAGTATTCAGAAATTCTCAGGCGACTTCCCTCTGGGCCTGGACTCAGCCTGGGCTCAAGCACTCGTGGCGGCCATTGTGAGTGTGAATTTATTTGATGGCGTGAGTGGAGACCCTGGGCCACTCTCTGTCTTGGAAGCCCAGACTCAGTGTCTTCATTGCTCCAGGTTTTCCCTCCCCAGTGACACAGTTCTCTCAAGGAACTCCTCAGTCTCTTAATTTACAGAAAAGCACAAAAAACAATGCAATTTGGCATGGATTTTTACCATTATTCTTTGAACCAATGCTGAGCTATTTCTGTTGAAATATCTCAAACATCCCTGTGCAGTTTACTAAAGAAGGTGAACCATCTAAAATCCCATCTTTTTTTTTTTGGCAGAACCAGGAGTTGAACTCAGGTCCCTGAGCTTACCAGGAAAGTGCTTATTCTACTGAGCCATCTCCCTGGCCCCAATCCCATCTTTTCTAAGGCCGTTGTTTTTAGTCTAAACTGTGTTACCAGCTTGCTGAAAACCACACACAACAGGACTGTGACCTCGTTGCCCGCAGAAAAGCTAATTTCTTCATCTTCTCCCATCTTTTTATTGGTAGTACAGATTTAGGGGTTTGATTTGGCAGAGTAGCACATCCCCTGGGTGTATGCTGATCAGTGTCACTGCCCATCACCCTCGTCCCTCCCTCTCCTGTGGCCTTCACACTGAGCTGGCTGCAGTGCGTACTGCACAGTCTGCTTGTGCTCGCTTCCCTCTCCCTTCCCTCTACCTCTCACCCTAATTCTTCTTCTCTTCTTTTTTTACATTTTATTTTGAAGAGTGAAAACAATAGCAAAAGCAAATAGCCGAAACAAAGACAGAATGCAGGGTAGTGTACAACAATAACTATGTTACAGATTTTCAAAACAAAAATAGCAAAATTAACAATGCCTGCTATATTACCTATTTCTATCATCAAATCTGTTGCTCAGATTAGCAGACATAGCTTTGCAAGATTGGACAAATAATTGCCTATTAATGCTTGCTCTTAATAAACCATTTTTTTCTTGTGATTTTTACTTTTTTAAAAATTTATTTTAAAGAGAGCATAATAATAATTGATAAGACATTAGGAGCAGTACACATTTAGAAGACCAAGATGAGAGGGGCTCAACCATGGTTTCTGTATGACACGTTGCTTAGATATTGTTGTTTAGATCTCAGGTATCAGCATACAGAGTTAGTCAATGTGAAAATTCTGGACATTCACTGCTCACTGGATCTAGTTCTACCGACCTCGTCCAGCAGCCTCGCCTGGCACCAGTCTGTCTGCTGGGCTAGCGGCTGGTTCTTGTTGTGCCCCACCAAAGCAGGCCAGTAGCTGGGCCCTGCTCTCTTTCTCTTTCTTTCTTTCTTTCCTTCCTTCCTTCCTTCCTT
>NW_004524622.1:12460786-12509258 GCF_000260255.1 Octodon degus
TTCTTTCCTTCCTTCCTTCCTTCCTTCCTTCCTTCCTTCCTTCCTTCCTTCCTTCCTTTCCTTTTCTTTCTATTAGTATAGGTCTTCACAGTCTCACTACACAGAACAGACCTGTAGTGATCCTCCTGTTTTCAGCCTCCCAAGCTCTGAGATGACACACACGTGCCACCACATCCAGTCTCAATCACCCTCCTCAGCATGCCCCAGGATCAAACCCTGGTCCCTGTGCCTACCTAAACTGGTGCTTTAGTTCCCTGAGCTATCTGGCTGGCCCTTTTTCTCTTTTCTAGTAATAATCTTTCTTCTTCCTTCTTGCCATCTTTTCCAGATTCCACATATTAGGGAGCGAATGTGACATTTGTCTTTCTGGGTCTTCTAAAGCTGATGATTGCCATATGCATCCATTTCATTTCATGTAAATGACAGAAGGTTTTCTTCTTCATAGCAGAATAGTGCTCCACATCCCATTTTCTTTATCTGTTTCTTCAAAGGCATGGAGACTTTCCAGATCTTGACTACTGTGTGACTCATGCCCTACAGGAGACATGAGTGTGTCGGTGCTGCCTACAGTGTACTGCCTTTGGCTCACGTGGCCTTATCAAATGCAGTATACCTGGATTAAGCAGTAGTTCCATTCTTAGTTTTGTGAGGACCTTCCACAGTGACTTCCATGGTGACTCTACATATCCCCAGCAGCAATGCAGAAGGATTTCCCTTTCCTTGTTTTCTTGGCAGCATTTATGTGTGTAAGTAAATGTTTTGTGTTCCTGATGATAACAATTCTAAGTCTGGCATGAGATTAGCTTACAATGTAGCTTTGATTTGCAATGCTCTAATGCTTTAAGCTGTTGTATTTTTTTTTCTTATTAGTATTTGTACTTTTGTTTTAGATGTATCTGTTCGATTCGTTTGCCCAGTGGTTGACTGGGCTTTTTCATTTTTATTTTTTGGGGGGCATTGAGGTTTTTTTTTTAGTTCTTTGTATATGCTAGGTTTAAACATATGTCAAGAGGGTACTTAGTAAAGATTTTTTTTCTCCGTTCTGTAGGCTGCCTTTTCATTCTTTGTTTCCTTGTGGAGCAGTAAAATTTTAATTTGATGTAATTCCATTTGCTGCTTTTCGCTATTACTTCCTCTGCTATTGGAACCCTTTTGAGAATGTCTTTACCTGTGTGTATGGCTTCAGTTGTTCCCCTATGTTTTCTTTTAGCAGTTGCAAAGCTTGTGGTCTTATTCCTAGGGCTGAAATTAATTTTGAATTGGCCTTTGTATATATAGAGAGAAAAGAATCTATCTTCTACAAATGGATATTTTCCTCACTAGTGTTTAAAGAGGCTGTCTTTTCTCCAATGTAGCCCCTTCTTCAGAATCAGATCACTGTAGATACGTTAGATATATGTGTTGTTTCTCTGTCTTCTAATCTGTTCCATTGTTCAGAATCTAGTTTGTTGCACTGTTTTGTATGTATTTTTATGCTAGTATCATGCTGTTTTCTTAGCACAGCTTTGTAGTACAGTCTAAAATTGTGAGGCCTCCAGTCTTGTTCCTTTTTCTTTGTTTCTTTCTTTTTTATATGGGGAAATGAACTCAGGACTTTGGGCTTGCCAGGTAGGAATTGCACCACTGAACTAAATTCCCAACCCTAGCCATATTCTTTTTGCTTAGGATAATTTTAGTTTTTCTGGATATTTTGTATTTCCAAAAGCATTCTAAGATTTTTTTCTAGTTCTGTGAAAAATGTGACTGGTTTTGCATTGAGCTTGTAAATTGTGATATTAAGGTATTATAGTTATTTTAACAATACTTATTCCAAAGAACTGGAAAGGGTTTCACATTTTGTGGTGGTTTCAATTTTTTTTTTATTTGTGTGTGTGTGTGTGTGTGTGTGTGTGTCTGTGTGTGGCCAGCTCAGCCCACCAGGGGGCAGGGCTGGCTGGCATGTGGTGCTGGGGAATTGAACCGCGGTCCCTGAGCTTTGCTAAGCTTATTCTAAGTAAGTGCTTTAGACCACTGAGCCATCTCACCAGCCCTCAATTTTTACTGTAAATGTCTTTTATCTCTTTGGTTGCATTGATCATAAGGAATTTAACTTTCTGAAGCTATTGTGAACAGAATTGTTTTCCTGATTTCTTACCCAACTGATTGATTATTGTATGTACAAAAGGTACTGAGCATTTCATATTGATTTTATATCCTGTTACTTTCCTGAATTCATTTATCAACTCTAATAATGTCTTGGTGAAGTTTTTCAGGTCTTCTTTTTTTCTTAATTTTATATATTTTTGTAGAGGGTCTACAAGGTCTCACTACACAGATCAGACTGGTAGTCAACCCTGTTTTTAGCCTCACAAGCACTGGTATTACAGACGTGTGCCACCACACCCAGTCTCATTCACCAGCTCATCACGCCCGGGGGTGGGGCTATCATGGCACTCCAGGATGAACCCCAGCCCCTCCACTTTACCGAAGCAGGTGTTTTAGTCAGCTGAGCTATCCGGCTGGCCCTCTTTCTGGCCGACCCTCTTTCAGGTCTTCTAAGTATAGAATGATATCATCTGAGGGCTGGTGAGATAGCTCAGCTGACTAAGTGCCTGCTTAGGCAAATGTAGGGACCCGGGTTTGATCTCCTACACCCCCACTGCACTGGTCCCACCCCCAGGGGCGCTGAGCAGGTGAGTCCGTGCTTGGCTGCAACAGCCTGTAATCTCAGCGTGGGGAGAATGGAAGCAGGAGGATCACTACGAGCCGGAGCTGTGTAGTGAGACCCTCTACTAAATACACTTTTTTAAAAATCGTGTTATCTACAAAAAGGGATGATGTAACTTCTTCCTTTCCTATTTACATCACTATTTCTTCCTCTTTTTAATCGATTAAGATTAAATTTCAGCTAAAATTTCAAAAACTACATTGTATAGGAGTATTGAGTAGATTTTTTTTTTTTTTTTTTTTTTTTTTTTTGGTGGAACCGGGGATTAAACTCAGGTCTTTGCGTTTGCCAGGGAAGCGCTTATTCCACTGAGCCATCTCCCCGTCCCTGTATAGGAGTATTGAAAGGGGACTTCCTTATTGCTGAATTGAGAGGAAACACTTTACATTTTCCCTATTGTGAATGATTTGAGCTATGGGGTTGTGAAAAACAGCCTCTACTATATTAGGGAATAATCCTTCAATACTTAGTCTCTGTAGGGATTTTTATGATGAAGGATAATTTAGGTGTAGGCCTTTCTGCATCAATTAAGATGTTTGTGTGATTTCTTTTATCCCTGTTTCCATTTAGTGGTGTTTTATGTTTATTGGTTTCTGCCTGTTGAAGCTCCCTTCCAAGCCTGGAGTGAACCCAACTGGATCATGGTGCAGGTCTTTTCAGTGTGTCATTGAATTCAGTTTAGAACTATTTTTTTTAAGGGTTGTTTTCATCTATGCTCCTAAAGAATATTTGCCTATAGTTTTTGTTGTGGTTGTTGTCATATCTTCATCTGATTTTAATGAATACAATAAGATTGGAAGTGTTCCTTCCCTTTCTATTTAATAAGGAGCATAATTTTAGTTCTTCTTTAAAGATTTGATGAAATTCAGCTGTAAATCCATCTTGTTCTTTTCTTCATTAGGACATTTTTTATTACTGCTTCAATCTCCCTTCAGTCTCCCTGAGATTTTATATCCTTTTCATTCAGTTTTTATAGGTTGCAAGTGCTTCAATATTTATCCATTTCTTCTAGATACTCCAGTTCATTAGAACTTAGGTTTTCAAGGTAGTCTCTATCAACCCTCTGGATTTCAGTGGAGTCTTGGTACTCATCTGTCATTATACTGACTTGGGTCTCTTCTCTTCGTTTTCATTAGTGTACCTCAAGGTTTCTCAACCTTGCTTATTTTTTCAAAGAACACTCTTTTTATTTTATTTATACTATTTATTTTCTTCTAGTCTCTGTCTTATTAATTTCACCTGTGAATTTCACTATTTCTTTTCTCCTGTTAAATTTGATTTTGAAAATAAAATAAAATAAATTTGATTTTGAAAATAAAATAAAATAAATTTGATTTTGGTTAGTTCTTGTTTTCCTAAGATCCATAAGTGCACAATTAGCTTAGTTTGGTTTTTTGTGGTTTTTGTTTTTGAGATCTTGCTCATGTTTGGCAGCTGGAGCCATAACACTCCCTCTTAGTACTGCGTTTCCTGTATGTCAGAGACACTGTTATGTTGAAATTTCATTTTCATTTGATTCTAGGTATTTTTTGAATTGTAGATTTTCCCTCGATTTCCACAATCATCTGCTGGCTGATCAAAGTGACTCTTTTGATTATTATGTCTTTGTACAATTTCTGTCGTTTCCTTGTGGATTTCTAGTTTCACTTTGTTATGATAACATGCAAAAATCTTTTTGAAGTTGTCTTCTTATTAATCTTTGTTTCAAATTTTATTTATTTTTTAATGGGCTGCAAAGAATGAATTGTATGTAAGCAAAACCTGAAAACAGCTGCAGTGTTCAAGGGGTTGGCCCTAAAAACTATTAGAGATCTAGATTTTATCAGATCCATAAACAAAAAAAATTTAAACAGCAGTCATAATATAAAATATCAGCTCCTAGGAATTTCTTCCTACTGTTGTCTTTTTCAGAGGCTGACTTAGTTCAGTCTGCATCACTCTTGGAAGCCTCATCCAAATTCCCCACAAGATCTGGAACCTTGCCATCATCCTCCTCTCCAGTAGCCAGCAGTGCTTTTCCATCCACAGATTGTTTGGGCAGAGCTTCAGCCGGTCTCCTTGAGCTAGTCAGACTGTCTACACCAAGCTGGTTCAAGAGGCTGGGTAGCATTTCTGTCAGTTTTTATCTCAGCATGGCCTGTAATGGTGAAAGTGTTTGCTGCCAGAGATGCCTGAACTTTTGAGTTGTTGAAATGGATAACTGTTCCCTGGCTTGTAAACATGTTCACCTCTTCAATACCAGAGATATTGTTGACCCCTAACTTCTTTCAGCAAGCAGTTCCTTTCCCACCAATGTGCACTTGTGCCTGCAGTTTTCTGAGTTTTTCCTGTTCACGAGAGTTTCTTTCATCTTGTCGGAGCAGATAGGGCGCAATGCAAGATACTAGGGCTGGTGCTCAGGGAGGCTCGGGTAGACCAGCTGAGATTAGGAGCACACACGCGGGGACCTAAGATGGCAGTGAGAGCTCAATTTATTTTATTCATTAAGGTTACTTTATGGCCCAAAATATGATCCATTTTGGCCTTCTATTGAAGCCTGATGATATTCTAATGGTTTTGTCCCCATAATAAAACTTAGTGTTTCTCGCCATCAGTTTTCAGTTTTCTGTCCTTGTTCCGTATGATGCTGGGAGCCTGTGTTCTGCTCATGCATGTGTGCTATTCTAAGTGCTTTCTCTTCCTGGATGTGCATATCTTTTTCAAGATTTGAAAAAAATTGAGAATATTATTTTATTTAATAGATTTTCTATGGCATTCATTTGCATCTTGTTTCTTTCATCTATGCCAATAGATTCATGAGTTTTGTTTTCTAACTAAGTCCAGAATTCTTGGGTTATTTTTCCATTATTTTTTTCTTTATTAATTTCTACATGTACTACACACTCACCTTTACTTCTAAGTTCTGAAATTCTTTTAACTGCATGGCTCTTACTTTTAGTCAGATTTTTCTACTTAACCTTTTGTTTGACTTTTAATTTACTTTTTCCTTTTTTTTGGCCTGATCAGTCCTCTCTGTGGGGGGAGGGGTTAGTGCAGCATATGGTGCTGGGGATTGAACTGTGGTCCCCTGTGCTTGCCTAAGCTTGCCTAAGCAGGCATTTTAGACTGCTTAGATATCTTGCTGGCCTGACTTTTAATTTTCAATTCCATCAATATTTTGTTTTTTTTCATAGACTCTCTTTGTTGGATTGCTCCTGCATTGCCTTCTTTAATTCATTCAACACTATATTTGTATCATTTTGGAAGTCATGGAGTTTTCCATCTTGTTCTTTATGTTACTGGTTCTTGGCTGCCCCAAGGCAGGCAGACTCCACTGTCTCACATTCCAGATGTAATGAGATTCAGCCTTATTACAAGTCTCAAATGAATGGAGTCAGCCAACTACCTATGCACTGAACCCTCAGAAACTGTAAGCCACAGTAATGTTCCCCTCTATATGAATATTCTGAGGTGTTTTGGTACTGCAAAAAAAAAAGCTGAGCACCACTTCAAGTCTTAAAACAGAGTAAGTCAATTTTTAGTGACAATATTTCTTATAGTCTCAATTGTTCCTCTTCAAGCCACCAAAGACAATCTGAATGCCCAGCAGTGATTCTCACACTTGTGCACAATCATCACCTTCATATAAAGGTTTTTGGGCAGCATGTCAGTCTGTCTCTCTTGTCTCCACGCTGATGGGATCTTCTGAGTTCACAGCAAAAGGTCAAAACTACCTTTGTGCTGAGCCTGAATGGTGAGGACAAACTTGAATCATCAGAGCTGTGGCCTTGTGCTCCGCTTCTCCAGTGTCTTGCAGCTTCCTCATGCTGCTGATACATGTGGTGAAGGGGTCACTTCCCATAAAAGCTCACAAAGCAGCTCAGCCCAGCCACAGGTAATGACTGGGGAGTGCCTTACTGAGAGGAGACTATCAGACTTGTTTCCCTGAAAAACTAAACTACGTGCCCTGAGCATGTCATATATATATTTGAGCAGGTTTATTAGCCATTGTTTTCTGTGTGCTGAAAAATAATAAAAACACAGGAATCTTTTTCACAACCTGAGGAGTCTGTGACGTTCTTGGGCTGAGAGAAAACCATGACAGACAGGATATGGAAATTTCTGAAGATGCCTTTTCTCCATGGCCCTCTGGTCAGGAATCAAGAGGAAGGTCCAAGTGTGGCATTGTGTGTATTTCCCAGGTGAGCTCAGTGGTTTTGGAAATGAGGCTGCCAGTGGCTGTGCACTGGGACCACAGAACCCCAGCTGCAGGCCAGCATTCGGAGCCACAGCTGTGCTCTTCCTAGAGCACACATCACTCTAGGAAGCAGGCATGTGGCCTCTGGATGAGTGCACGGAAGAAGGACACTCCAGAACCTGGTTCTAGTCCCAGGTGGCCTTCTCTGCGCATAAGAGATCTGCCATCACTAGTGAGACGTCCTCCCAGTGAAGTCACAGTCACTCTGGTTGTTACCTGTAACATCGAGATGACATACAACCAACATAGCAATGAAAGCGAAGAATAAATGTGTTCAGTTCAAAAATAATACATCAAAGATTGATCTGTTGACAGGTTGAGAGTACTGATGTGAGGCCTGATGAGTCAAATTTCCTTCCTATTGTCTTGTTTTTCCCTAGCAGATTCCATCAATGAGTGCTGCGATAATATCCTTGTCCCTCTTAAGACAAAATCCAAACAATGACCACAGTTGCCTTTGAGCCCATGCTAAAGCTTATCATCTCAGCAGAAGTAATAAGGAAACAAGGAAAATGTGTATTTTTGTTACACTATCATGTTTGTCTCTGCGGCTCCATCTAGTTCCAGAAATAGTCATTGATAAGCTAGTTTCCATTTCTGTGCCCTGTATTCTCTTTGATAATTTCTGGTCAAAAAATTTCTTGTCCACTTTTCCTTCTTTCTATGCAAGGGATATTTCAGAGACAGCTTATCTCACTCATTTTTGAGCTCATTCTTTGAGTGCAAATTCATGTATAATCACTTTAATGGGTACCGGTATAAGTACTTGTTTCCATTAAACAGTCTACTAGTAGTTTACTTCAGTGACTAAAATGATTTAACTTTCAGTGGGAAATGCAAAGTTGAAAAGCTTCCTATAGTCAATAGAGACCAAAACATGAGAAATAGTTCTAGACCCTGAGTGTGTGTGCAGGAGGTGAAAACCAAGTGCAACAACAGGAAGAGAAAGCCTTCCATTGTTCCAATATGGAGCCTCATCCTGATTCATATTCCACTCAAACTCAAGAGCACTTAGTGAATGTGAGATTACAAAGCCACAAACTAGGCCACAGCAGTATGTCAGTAAAGGTGATGATTACAAATATTATCATTATTATTATCCTCAGCTATCAGATTAACAATAATCCTGCCTTTTAAAAAGCTACCTACTGTGTCTTTAAGAATCAAGTAATGGAATAGTTTTTTGGGTTTTTTATGTTTATATTTTAAATTTAAGTATTTATTTATTTTACTTCCACATATTTGTCATATTAGAGCATAATTAATTTTTTCTATCATTTTATTCAGAAATAAATAGCAATGAGACAGTTTCAAATCAAATTGGTAGGACAGTTCCAATAATTAACACATTACCTATTATCTTCCTAGTGGTTATTTGTTGTACAATATGCAGATATGATATCCTATTTACAAACACAATTATAACAAAGCCCTCTATTCCTTGAAGTAAGAGAATGTAGCTATATATCTATCCTAACCATTTTGAATATACAGATACAAAATGGTCATTCATCTATATCCCCTTTCCCTTTTTAGTTCCATCATTTAAGTATTATAGGTGTGTGAACTCAGAAAAATATTCCAAAATAGTCCAGTCCATAATAGTACTGGATCTTCCACTTGACTGGAAATGTCAGAGGTTGTTGACCTGAGTCCCCTACAGCTCAACATAACAACATGGCTTTATTTCTTGTACATGGTACTTATACTTTTGTATTGGATGGTTAAGACCAAGATAAGCAAAACCTATGTAACAAGAATTGTAGCTTTTGGATCTGATAAGGTCAGTGAAATCCCCTCAGGATTTATGCTGCGACCCTGTACTTTAGATTGTAGATCCTTTGTCAGTGTCAGCCATGTGGATGAGTCATGGCCATCACTTGGTCAATTTGCTGTCTGTGAAAGCCTGAGAGAATGTTTTCTCTCCATGTGACTCTCCTTAGGCACACTCTACATCATCGATTACTTACCTCTTTGACCCCATAAACTCCTTGATCAGAAAACTTGGGACATAACTGATTTACATGATATTACAGTACAGGTTCTCATATGGCCTGAGACCTTAATTTACCTTGGAAGTCTAGGGCCAAAATGTTGCCTTTTCTTGTGGCCCTCCTTTTTCTCTTATTTTTGGTCTGCAAACTTAGGTTGTTAACCCTCCAGAAGAGAAGCTTATTGTTATTACCATATAACCTAGGCTGTTGAGCTTAACCTCACTATCTGTCTCAATATCAAACATCTTAGGCATAACATGGAACAGGTATTTTTCATAAAATATTGATATATTAAACTTTAAGTCCCTACAGAGTATGACAAAAAAATTAAACTTTAAAAATAGGAATAAACAATTATATATGTTTACACATAAGTCCAGAAATCTATCCATATACAACATTGTTGCATGACAGTCCTGCAACATTCCTTTTCCTTTGTCCCGCCTTCATCCACCACACCCTTCCTTTTTAAACAATCATTTACCTGAGAGATGCCACGGCAGCAACTGACATGTCATGACAAGCAGCACATATTCAGAAGACCAGAATGACAGGCAATCCAAGCACGAACCTACTATTAAAATTTGCCATCTTCGGCGCAGATGCTTAGGTCACAGGTGTCAGTATATATAGTTAGACACGGTGAGAATCCTTCTAATTAACTGCTAGATTTGAGGATCTTCTAAAGATTCTCAGGATTATTGCCTTACCCATCTTGTACATATAACTGCTTGCCTCTGTCATGTTTTCTGGCTCATCTCCTTGCTCTTTCTTCATTGCCTAGTCCTCAAGTTTTTGCTTTCATTTTAATTGTATTATACTTTACTATTTGTGTTTCTTGTTTTTGAATTCTTATACTAGGGAAACTATTTAATATTTACACATGTGTGTCTGATTTATTTCACCTATGAGTATATCTTCAAATGGTATCCACTTAAATATAAAGGCTTCTAGTTTATCATTCTTTATAGCTGAATAACACTCCATTGTATAAAAAATACCACATCTTTTTCATCCATTCCTCAGGTGATGGGCATCTTGGTTGTTTCCAAGATTTGGCTATCACAAATTGTGCTGCTATAAACATAGGCACACATATATCATTATGATATACTGTTCTCAAATCCTCCGTCAGAATTCCCAGTAGAGGAATAGCCGATTTAAATGTGATTTCCAGTGCTAGTTATCTAAGGAGTCTCCACACTGATTTCCATAATGGTTACACCAGTCTACATTCTCACAAGCTGCAGAGAAAGGTTCCTTTTTCCCCACAACGTCTTCAATATTTGTTCTTGGTTGATTTATTTATGATAGCCATTCTTTCTGGGGTGAGATGATATCTCAATGTTGTTTTAATTTGCATTTCATGGATGGCTAGTGATGTGCAGCATTTTTTCATATATTTTTTCCTTCCTTAATTTCATCCTCTGAGAAGTGTGTATTCATCTTGGATGCCCATTTCTGGATTAGGTCTTTAAATTTTGGGACCCTACTGTTTTTTAGTTCTTTATAAATTCTAGAGAGCAGACCTTTGTCTGAGTACTTATTTGTCAAGATATTTCCAAATTTGTGGGTTGTCTTTTCAGTTTGTTGGTAATTTCTTTTGACGTACAAAAACTTCTCAATGAGGAGGTCACACTTGTTAATTCTTTCAAGTGTTTTCCATGCGATTTGATTTTTGTTCATGAACTCTTTGCCTATCCCTACGTCTTCAAGTGTTCCTCCTACTTTCTCTTCCAGGCAATTTACTGTTTCTGTTTTAATGTTTAGATCTTTAAACCAGTTTGACTTTAGCTTAGTGCATGGTGATAGACCTGGGTCAAGTTTTAGTTTTCAGCATGTAGAGAGCCAGTTTTTCCAGCACCGTTTGTTAAAGAGGCTGTCTTTCTTCCAGTGAACATGTTTGGCTGCTTTATCAAATGTAAGGTGGCTGAGTGTGTTTGTAGAGACTTCAGCATTGTCTAATCTATTCCATTGATCCTCAGGTCTATTTAATTGCCAGTGCCATGCTGATTTTATTACAGTAGCTTTGTAGCATAATTTTAAATCAGGAATTGTAATGCTTCCTGCCTTCTCTTTGTTGCCCAGGATTGCCTTTGCTATTCTAGATCTTTTCTGGTTCCAAATAAATTTTAGGAATGATTTCTCTAGATCTGTGAGGTATGTTGCTGGTAGTTTTACAGGGATTGCATTAAATATATACAGAAATTTTGGGAGTATGGCCATCTTCACGATGTTGGTTCTTCTTATCCAGGAGCATGGAATATCTTTCCATTTTCTGAAATCCTCTACGATCTCTTTTTTCAGAGTACGGTAATTTTCCTTGAAAAGATCTTTGACATATTTAATTAGATTAATTCCAAGGTATTTCGTTTTTCTCAGTGCTATTGTAAAAGGCATTGTTTCTATAATTTTCCTCTCAGTGTGTATGTTATCTGTGTAGAGGAATGCTATTGACTTTTGGGTATCGACTTTGTATTCTGCTGTGCTACTGAATTTCTGTATTAATTCTAGTAGCTTCTTGGTGGAGTTTTTTTGGTCTTCCAAGTAAAATATCATGTAATCTGCAAATAATGATAATTTAACTTCTTCTTTACCTATTCGTATTCTTTTAATTTCTTTCTCTTGTCTAATGGCTCTAGGCAATGATTCTAGAACTATATTGAATAGGAGCGGTGTTAGAGGACATCCTTGTCTTGTACCAGATGTAAAAGATTTCAGTTTTTCCCCATTTAGAATTATGTTAGCCATTGGGTTTTCATAAATTGCTTTTACCAGATTGAAGTAGAGGCTATCTATTCTAATTTTCTGTAGGACTTTGAACATGAATGAGTGTTGGACTTTGTCAAAAGCCTTTTCTGCATCAATTGCCATGATCATGTGGTTTTTAGTTTTCACTCTGTTGATATAGTGTATTACATTTATAGATTTTTGAATATTGAACCATACTTGCATCCTGGGATGAATACTAACTGGTCATGGTGTATGATCTTCTTGATGATTTGCTGTATTCTATTTGCTAGGATTTTATTGAGAATTTTTGCATCTATTTTCATGAGAGAGATTGTTCTGTAGATCTCTTTTTTAGTTGTGTCCTTCCCTGGCTTTGTCATCAGTATAGTACTTTCCTCCAGGAATGATTTTGGGGAGGATTGCTTCTTTTTCAATTTTACTGAAGAGTTTGAGGAGTATAGGGACTACATCTTTATAAATTTCTTGTAGAATTCAGCTTGAATCCATCCAGACCTGGACTTTACTTTGTCAGTAAGTTTTTTATTATATCTCGTGTGTCATTAGTTGTTATAGGGCTGTGGAGAATGATTATATCTTATTGATTCAGTTTTGGCAATTTGTACCTTTCGAGGAATCTGTCCATTTCATCTGTATCTTCTATTCTGTGAGAGTAAAGATTCTCAAAGTAGCTATTGATAATCATCTGAATCTCCATTGGGTCTGTGGGAATTACACACTTTTCATACCTTATTGCTTGTATTTGAATTTTTTCTTTTTTTCTTTTTGATGAGGTTAAATAGGGGCTTATCAATTTTTTTTAAATCTTTCAAAGAACCAGCTATTTGTTTCATTAATTCTTTGAACTGTTTTCTTCATCGCAATTGAATTAATTTCTGCTCTAATCTTTATGATTTCTTCCCATCTTTGGGCTCTGGGTTTGGTTTGCTCTTCTTTTTCTAGTTCTTGGAGGTGCAGCATTAGGGTGTTTATTAGTTCCCGTTCTATTTTCCTAATGTGTGAGTTCACAGCTATGAATTTCTCTCTGAGAACTGCTTTCATCATATCCCATTAATTCTGATAATTTGTGCTTGAATTTTCATTGAATTGTAGATATTGTTGAATTTATTGTTTAATTTCATCTATGATCCATTGGTTGCTGAGTAGGGTATTTTTTAATTTCCATGTATTTAGGGTTTTTTTCTGGTTTCTTTTGTCATTTATTTCCAGTTTCATTGCACTGTGGTCAGATAATGTGCATGGGATAATTTCTGTTTTCTTGCATACACTTAAGTATGACCTATGCACCAGTATGTGGTTGATTTTAGAAAATGACTCTTGTGCAGGTGAGAAAAATGTGTATTCAGCTGTGTTTGGGTGGAACACTCTGTATATGTCCACCAAGTCCATTTGTTTCAAGCTCTTGTTCAGTTCTGTTATTTCTTTGCTAATTTTTTGTCTGTTTGTCCTGTGTTTTTGGGATAAGGGATGTTAAGTTCTCCTGGTAAGACTGTGGTATTGTATATTACATTTTTCATATCCATTAAGATTGGCTTTATGTAGTTGGGTGCTCCCGTGTTGCATACATATTTATGAGTTTTACCTCTTCCTCTTGAATTTTTCCCCTAACTAGTATATAGTGGCCTTCTTTATTTTGCTTGATCATTCTTGGTTTGAAGTTGAGACTTTCTGAGAATAAGATTGCTACCCCTGCTTTTTTCAGAGGTGTTGGGGCATGTAGTATTGTTTCCATCATTTGATTATCAGCCTATGAATGTCTTTATGAGTTAAATGTGTTTCTTATATACAGCATATTGTTGGATTTTGTTTCCTAATCCACTGTGCCTGTCTATTTCTGTTAATTGACGAACTGAGATCATTTACATTGATGGTTATAAATGAGATGTATTGACTTACACTAGACATGTTATTTACCTGTTGTCATTTACTCCTTTTTCTCTTGTGCTTAACTCTTTGCCCTATTTAGTTGGTTGCTTTAGATCTCATTCATGGAGTTCTGATCATTTTGATCCCTCTCTAGAGCATTTTCAGGAGCCTGTGTAGGGTTGGCTTTGTCATCATGAAATTCTTTAGCTGTTCTTTGTCATGGAAGTATTTCACTTCACCATCAAACTTGAAAGAGAGTTTTGCAGAGTATATAGTCTGGGCTGGAATTTGTTTTCATAGAGAACTTGAAGTACTCTGATCTATGGACTTCTTGCCTTAATGGTTTGTGAAGAGAAGTCGGCCGTAATTCTGATGGATTTTCCTTTGAATGTGATCTGCTTCTTTTCTCTAGCAGCTTTCAGCATATTTTTCTTGTGCTGGATTTCTGGGATCTTGAGTATTATATGTCTTGGTGTGTTTTTAATCAGGTTGAGGTTACTTGGCATTCTGTATGCTTTGGTTACCTGAATATCAGATTGTTTCCTCATATTTGGTAAGTTTTCTGCTATTACTTCTAACCATTTTTTAATGTAATTTGTATTGACTCCTTTCTCATTGATACCTATTAGTGTCACATTGTTCATCTTTACATCGTCTTGCAAGTGATGAATTATTTTTCCATGCATCCTAGTTGTTTTTAAGAAATATTTTCTTATCTTTTCACTAGCCACACCAACATCTTCAAGATCTGAAACTCTGTCTTCACTTTCACCTAAACAATTTTGCAAGTTTGTGATTGAGATTTTAAGTTCCTCTATATCTCTTTGACCCTGCTTCATGCGATCTATTTCTTTATTGTATTGGTTATTCAAGGAATCCATCATTTTTCTAATATTCTCTATTTTTTATCAATGTCTTCTTTAGAAGCAGTTATTAATTCCTTTACTGCAGAGTTTTTTCAGATTGACTTTCCTCCCTATATTTCTGTATTTGATTCTTTAATTCAGATGCTATGAATTCAATGTATTCCTTTTTAATTTCAGAAAATAATTTCACTCAGTGTTCCTCTATGCCTTTCTGCTGTTGCTTATTTTCTTTTTTTTTTTTTTTTTTTTTTTTTTTTGCGGAACCGGGGATTGAACTCAGGGGCCTGATCTAGTGTCCTCTGCACTCTTTCTGGGTGGGCATTGGGTATCCTCCATATGTCTCTGCCTTTGATTCTTTACTGCTGATGCTATTAATTCATTGATTTCTTTTTTCATATCCAATCTGAGTTCCTCTATACCTTTCTGCAGTTGTTTCTTTATTTCAGAAGCTGTTGATTCATTGATTTCAGCTATGTGATTCCCAATTTGTTCTGTGTTAGTGTCCTCTGCACTTGTTATGGGTGGGCTTGGAGTCTGAGATTGCATTTTGCTTCTTCTTCTTGTCATTTTGTATCGCACTTTCTTCTGATCTTTGTTGTAGAACTTTAGTGGAATTATAACCTCAGCACCTACTGAAATTCAGTTACAGATCTACAAAGTTTGGATTTGTCCATGTGTGACTGGCTTCGGTCTGGTTGCTGTGCTCAGTTCCTTCCTGCTGCCGCTGTTGGGAGTGAAGCCATTGTGCCCCTCTGGCAAGATGTTCTGCTCCTGGACTAGCTGGTGGTTCTGTCCACTACTCTCTCTGCAGGGACAGTAGCTGCAAATTTTCACCCCAGGCCTGTATGCCAGGCCTGAGCTGAGTCTGAAGGGGACAAGGTGGAGTAGCGGGGAGAAGAAGCTCTCCTACGTACTCACTGAGGCTGGACTAGGGCTGGGTCTTGGGGTCCGGAGAACATATCAGAAGTTCTCACTCTCTGCATGGTAGTGGGGGGGGGACTGCGGAGTTGTGGGGAGGGTGTCCCAAGGGGGTGGAAGAGGGTCTCACCCACACTTTGCCTGGGCTTGGACCAGACAGGTCCTTCGGGCGCAGGGTAGCCAGAAGCTCTCCCACACACTCACTGGGCCTGGGCTAGGGCTGGATCTGGGGGTCTCCAAAAGGGGGCCAAAGTTCTCGGCAGGCATGTTGGTGGGGGGGGCTGCAGAGTGGTGGTGGGTGTTCCAAGGTGGTGAATGAGGGTCTCAGCCATACTGCACCTGGGCTTGGACTGCACAGCTTGTTTTTTTTTTTTTTTTTGGTTTTTTGTTTGTTTGTTTGTTTGTTTGTTTTGTTTTTTTATCTGTTCTGACTTCAACTAAAACTTGAATATAAATAAATGAGAAAATCTCCTATTTGGGATTTGAGTGTCATGAAAACTCTCAGGAAACATGAAAGATACAAAGCAACAGGTTTCTCTGTTTCCTAAAGCGCTACATATTGTGCCGAGTTTTTCTTGTCATCATTCTGAATCTGTGTTGGTCTTGTTCTGTGTTACTCTGCTCCTGTCTTGCAATTAGCAACCCTGATGCTCCAAACCTCTTTAAAGTGGACACACCCACGAGCCGCACAAAGTGCATGATGCCTCTGTTTCACCCAAGGCCATCACTAGGGGCTACTAGTTGCAAAGGGGTTACTGGCCTGCTGAAGTTCGGGTAGGATAGCTCCTAGTGATGGGTGGCCTATTGAAAAACTAGTATTTTATTAAAAAATTATTTTTATTAGTATGTGTTTGAAGTACATAATGATTACATTCACCACGGGGAATTGGTGCACACACATAACCCATCAGTTTTTTTAGATTTCTTTTTTTTTTTTTTTTTTTTTTTTGCGTAACCGGGGATTGAACTCAGGCCCTTGTACTTGCCAGGGAAGTGCTTATTCCACTGAGCCATCTCTCTGACCCTCTTTCTAGATTTCTAGTTTGTACAATTTTTGTTATTATGTTTATTATATGTATATTCACTGACTCATTTCTATCCATCATTTTTTCATAAAAGGTAATCAATATAAATAACAGAAAAAACTCACCGTGCATGGTTGGTCAGCTTATATACTAAAGATAAGTAGTAATAAAAATATAAAGAATAAAAACTAAAGGGCCAGTCAAATGGCTCAGTGAACTAAAACACCTGCAAGCAGGTATAGGGGCTGGGGGTTCAATCTCCAGGCCTGCCCTGCCGGCCCCACCCCCAGGGCATGCTGAGTTGGCAATTGAGACTACATGTGGTGGTATTTGCCGGTAATCCCAGCTCTTGGGAGGCTATGAACAAGTGGATCTCTGAGTCTCATCCACACTGAACACCCTGTAGACCCAGTCCAAAAATACAAAACAGAATAAAAACTAGAATGAGAATTTTTTATTTCTATTTACCTCAACAAATATTTTCAATGGACAAAGTGTATAGCTTTAAAACATTATATCTTTTTCCAATGTAATGTCTGGTAACATTTACTAAAAGGTAGTTTTGTGTCTATTAGATAAGAAATAACCCCGAGGAAACTATCGAGAGCCATTCTTTGACAATCAGTGAGCAAATGGCAGCAGCAATAATATCCGTCATGATTTGCTGTTGTTCCCCATAATGCCTTATTTCCATAAAAAGGTTCTTGTTCTAATTTGCATTTCTAAGGTTAATTGCAAAACAGAAATATGTATTTGACAAAGTATTGTCATCGTTTCCACATAAGGTGAACATAAATCTGGGTTTTCCTGTTGTCCCTATTACTGTTTCCATTTCCTTTCATGCAGAGAAAACATATGGAACTTAATTTATTCTTATTTATTTGTTTATTTATTTTGTGGTACTGGAGATTGAACTCAGGACCCTGTGCTTGCCAGGCAAGCGCTTATCCTACTGAGCCATCTCCCCGGCCCTACACTTTTTATTTGAATGGACATGGAGAGTCCCACATTCTCCTAGGCCCTCTGTTATTTTGCTGTTCGCTGACTCTTCATAGTTTTTGTGGGGGCTGCTGCTAAGATGGTCAGCTCATCAACCCAGAATGCCATGTGGACTCCTAGGTGTCCAAGAGACGATGTTGCTTAAAATACTTCATCTTAGGGCTTCCCTTAATATCCCCTCACATATTCACAGTCAGTTTGTAGCAAAGCAGGTCTTTCTTCTACTATCTAGTGTGATGAAAATGTTTCAGTATTAAGTAAGGAGGGAATTTTGTATAACCAAACCTGTCATCTTGGCAGCTTAGCGACTAGCTAAAGGCCTTTGCTACATTGTGGAGAACTTAGCCAAGAAGATGGTAAATGCCTCTTTGCGTTCTGTTGCCAAGATCAGCCAGAGGCTGAGGAAGAACAGCTTTTGGTTTAACAACAGTCAGAGCTGTGCTACACTCAGACTGGTAGGGGTGACAACTGACACTGCAGTGTGTGTGTTCTCCAAGAAGTCTAGGTCCCTTAGGTCTCCATCACAACAAATATGCCTTAATGTTTTTATTTCCACTATGGGTTGTGCTGGAAGGGGTAGATTGGAGTTAACTCACTAAAAGGTGAATAAATTTCCCATCAGATTATAAATACAAACTTCCTGGGCAGCAACAAGGACGAGGACCAGAAAGGGTACTGTGTATTTTGCTCTGGGTTTTCTAGGGCTACCCACAGTATGTTATTCCTATATATTCTGAGATCCAAACAATATAGCATTGTGGGGTGTAGTGGCATGCACTGCCTCCAGGTCTTGCTATTCTGTTCGAAGAACCAATGGGACAATCAGTGAACTTGAATATACAAGTTTATTTAACAGAAAAGAAGAAGGAAAAAAAATGAAGAGTGGAAAGACCAAGAATAAAGATGCACCCAACATAGAAGATGCATTCCCCTAAGAGTAGGAGGACCTCAGTGCCTAAGAGCACGATGGTCACTGTCTTTTATATCCCCTTCTGGTATCAGATCCAGACAGTGAACCTGTTCTGTGCTGCGGCTTGGCAGTTCTCAGTCACTGTCATGCCCTTTTGTCTAGTATCCTTGGCATCCCATAATCTTGCACCTCAAAGGAATGCACATATTCTTTTACCATCATTCAAATAGACTCAGAATAATTTTCGTATCACTACATTTAACTGAGCAAGTATTTGGGGGTTAGGAAAAAATTATATTACTTTACTACACCATAGTTACCTAAAAACAACACAAAACTACTTGGGTCAGGTTCAGCCTGCATATTCAAACAGGATTCTCCCCCTTCGAAAGTAATATATCATGCTCCAGCATTGATCGCTCCCCTCTGTAGACCAGCAGAAATCAGCAGCACTGGTATTGACGCCATCATGCAATCATACATCAATGTAAATCAATGTTTAAGTTTCTCTCTTTTTTCTCGTCCTTTTAAATTTCTTATAACTTTTTTCCCCTAATTTCACATGCTTATATCTGGTAATATGAACAACTAATTTGAAGACAACATCATGCATACAACAGCCACAGTTGCGTTCCTTTTTATTTGTTTGATGAAGTTCTATTCCATTTGTCATGTTTTGGAGGTATGCTACTTTAAAAAAAAAACAAAAACAACTATTTCGTATTCTCTTAAAAAAAATTCATACCATAGCAGAAATCCAGCTCTTGCTGGAGGTGATCAATGACATTCTGCATGCGGAACACATTCTGAAAATTTTCTTCTGCTTCTCTATACTGACGTATATTTGCATACACTTCAGACAGATTAATATAAGCCATCTCAAATGTGGGCCTGTTGGTTATAGTTGTTTGAAACTCACCTATAGCCAATTCGTTAATAATTTCTCTCTCTTCCCTGGTTCTTGCTCCCTTCATTTGCAACATCTTTGCCTTGTGGCAAAGCCCAATCTGGTGATGCAGGTAGGCAGAGTTGGGTGATGCCTGCAAGGCCTTTGTAGAGCTGAACAGCTTCATCCACACAACCTTTTTTTCTGTAAGACTTGGCTGCATACAGAAAGATATTGGCCTGGAGGGACTTGCAGCTCAGGGCTTCTTCAATGTACTTTTCTCCCTCAGCTTCCTTTCCTTTATCCTGAAACTTCAGGGCAAGGAGAACCTTGAGATATTCATCTTCAGGATTTAGTCTCGAGGCCTTTCTCAGGGGTTCTACAGAGACTGCACTGCTGTCACAATCTTGGCGAAAGACGACAATAGCATACCCAGCATTAAATTCAGGTTTTTCGGGCTCTGCTTTCAGGGCCTTTTGAAAGCAAGCCTCAGCCCGCTTGTAATTCTGTCCTCCACACTTCAGCAAGGCCCATCCTTCCTCACAGTCCACCTCAGGGCATACCATCTGAAAGCGGAATGGACTCGACAGCTTCTTGCAAGTGCTCTCTACCTTGTCCAGGTACATCCAGGCATCTGCCAACCTTCCCAGGTGGTAACACACCCAGGCATAGTTGCTCCAGGTCACCAGGCTTTTCGTGTCGGACTGGTCAGCGTGTTCTTTCTGGATCAGCCTTTCAGCATCTTCCAGGCTCTGTAGAGCTTTGTCGTTGTGGCCCTTGAGGTGTTCCACGTAGGCCTGTAGGTTGCGAATTCCCACATTGTACTTGGTGTCCAGGAACTCAATCTCTTCCAAGACCCTGCTTTCTAAATCAGGTATTTCAGCCTCTTCAATTGCTAGTTCCCACGCAAAGTGGCATATCAGCTGAGCCAGGGAGTCCTTGACCTGGTGTTCCTCAGTTGTCCCACTGTGAAAAAACATGCAGATTTGGTACATGATGAGCAAAACATCATTTTTTGCACCTCATGAGCGTCTCACACATATATTTTCCTTCGACTCTTTTAAAGTAACATTTATTGAACAGTGAACATAGGTTCTTAAACCCTCCATCAGAGAGCCTTCCGAATGCTGATGCACAACAGTTCACCCTCCCAATTCAAAGGGAAGGTTTAGCACAGTTGTTTGTGCTAGGAATTGAACCAACCCTAAACTGGGTGCAATGCAAGAACATCACGGCAGATGGCGCTGCGGAACTAAGCTTCTTAGCTTAGGACAGCTGGGGAGCCTCTCAGGAAGCCAGGACAGAAAAGAAGGAGCAAGAAGGAAATTGTACTGGGAGAAAATTAAACTATAGCTTCAAAACTGGGCCATCAGACTCACCCGGCCTTGACTAAACAGCTGCAGATCACATAAAACAAAATAACAACTACTATTAAACTCTTTTTTAAAAAATTGTCTGAGCCTTACCTGACCAACTGCACGTACACTACACAAATGCCTTGTCTTGCTAGCTGGCTTCAAGAAAGGACCCTCCACCCGGAGCAGACCAGCTCTGCCAAGGTGGCATTAATTCTGCCTGCTTGCCTGGGCTCCTAATTTGTCTCATGATAAAAGGACGCCTGCACTTAAATCCTGTCCTGGACACATCTGCTTGACAAGGTAGGACTAAATATGTAAAACCAGTTACCAACATTGACTTTGTACTTGCTGCTTACAGAATGCAGGTAGTTGTGTGTTGCCTTAGCCAGTGCTCATGATTTGAACCCAGATCCCATAAGCCTGGTGGTATTCCTAAAAAAAAAAAATGCCTTTTTTTTTTTAAGAATCGGGGATTGAACTCAGACCCTTGTGCTTGCCAGGCAAGTGCTTATTCTACTGAGCCATTTCCCTGGCCTAAAAGATGCCTTCTAACCCTCTGGTGCAAAACATTTTCCACCCATTTTGGTACAGTCTCTGCAACAAAACCACTCTGGTTTCAAGTCTCATTTGTAAAATGGGTATAATAATAGTACTCAATGTACTGGCCCTAAAAGGAAGAAATATATGTAAAATACATGAGGCATAATTCATGTGGAAGAGCTTTCTAATTTAATAAGAATACAAAAAACAAGATGAATGTGATAGTTTATGGCCCTAGTATGAATTGCTGAATTATTATGGTGCTCATCTAATATGGCTAAAGCCCTTAAAACAACAGCTCATCTTCCCAGAGACCACCTACCCGTTCTTCTCCAACTCAGCCCAGGGTGCAATTTCCTTTCACCTTTCCTGCCACCTCAGGGAAGGCCCCAGTCAGCTCCTCAGATGTATCTAAACCTCCCCCTCAAACTCCACCCCTGGGAAAAGGCCATAAAAGCCTCAGCCTCTCTTTGTTCCAATCCAAAGAATTCCTCATCTTCCCCAAAATTCTCTCCGCATCCTCCAAGACAATAAAGCCCCTGTCCCTTTATAATAAAGCCTTTCCTTTTTCCTTCTGCCTGTTTCTCTGCTGTGACACTGTCGAAAACCTATCATTTTTGGTGCTGTGACCTGGATCGGTGAGTAGTGTGGCTCCTGGGGCGTCCCCTGCCCCGCTTTGAGTGCCCTCACTGAACCGCCTTCTGCTTCTGCTTTTGTTTCTGCCACCTGCCGCTGCTAGCTTGCCTCCAACACGCACAGGCCAGTCTGTCTTCACTCATGAGCCCAAATGTATGAGGGTTTTTCTCTTGCTTGTCTCTCCTCTCTTCTTATCTTGAAAATCATGAGCTCATGTCAGAACCCCACCCACCCATCTTTCTCCACCATCTGGTCCCTGGCTCCCCACTTTTTCTAGTGACTGGAAAGTGGTTGAGGTTCCCCACCCCCCATACTCACTGCAGGCTAAAAAGTGATGTTGGGCTTTTGCCCTAATCTTTGGCTCCTTTTAATTCAGTCACAATGAGAAATACTCCTTCCTAGCCCCCCAAAGACACCTTTATTAGACTTTAAACAAACAAGTACATACAGAACACATGGACATCTTTATAAAATGAAAGTATACTCAAATATATATTTTGACCAGGTTAAATTATCGTGACCTTTTTTAAGTTTGTAATTATGAGAGACTAGTATGTACTCGTTAGTTTTTATGTCATTCTGTAAACAGCAGTTTTTTTTTTTTTTATTTAAGCTGTAGAATACAAACTTAAAAGCATGCTTTCTCCTGAGTTACCAGTTGGTCTAACTGATAACAAAGTTAATTTTTAATTAAATAAAAATCATTAAAATGCAAAAGATTGTTGGACAGCACTCTTGATTGATGAATAGTTGGTGGCCAACTTTGTTCATCACTAGAGAGCCCCCAATAATCTCCTTAAAAGACACCCCCATAATTTGGTCATTGGTTAAAAGACAAAGTTGGGGTTTTTTTGCCATATTTATTGATAAACAAATAGCAATGAGACAGTTTCAAATCAAATCGGTAGGACAGTTTCAATAATTAACACATTGCATACATTCTTCCTAGTGGTTAATTGCTGTACAAGATGCGGACCTGACATCCTATTTACAAACACCATTAGAATAAATCCTTCTATTCATTAAGAGAATGTAACTATATATCTATCCTAACCACTCTGAATACACAGATACAAAATGGACATTCATCTGTATACCCTTTTTTTTTTGTTAAGTTCCATTATTTGAATATTATAGGAAAAGACAAAGTTTTTCAAAAATTAAAATAATGTTTTCTCATAAAAGATGCTCAATATATTAAAGATATTCATGCCTTCCAAATATACTGTATGCTACAATATAATTTTTCTTTCAGATTTAAATATATGCCTTTCTCTTATACTCCAGGTATTTATAATAAGAGGTGAAGGAAACATGAGGTCACCAGCCAAATGATAATTTTCTAACTAAAACTTATATGATATGTATCCTATGTATGTTTAGAGATGCTGAAAAAATGGGAATTTTGTAGTACTGTTATGCTACACTGACATGTATGACTATCGATGTCAAATGATCTCTACAAAATTATATAACTATTGTCCATTGACATTTTACAGGGATTTAACTGCTAAAATGCCCTTGGCTGAAAAGAAATAATAGTTCTCTGGTTACACTTTATACTTCAAGGTACTATTGCTCCAAACTAGGTATACTAATATAGACCCAGATTCTACTAAAAAAGACAAACAATTGTTATTAATTCCTATCTTATATCCCTATCTGGTCCTGACATTCATGCCAAGCTAAAAAGAAAAATCTGGGCCTCAAGCCCCACAGGGGGAAATATTACTTAATCTAAGTTTTGGTATCTTCAATATTAAAGACCAAAATTAACTATACACACTACCAACTTTTGGCTGCGACACTCAGGACTCCCATCAATGCAGGACCTTGACAAGCTAATGCTGAGCCTAAACAATGCTGCCACCCAAGCCAAGTGCAGTGAAGAAGGACACTGGGCATGAGCCTGCCCCAACTTTCAGCCATCATTGTTATATCTACAAGCTTGAAGGTCAAGGGAAATGCGACTGCCCAGTCCTCCAGAGAGCAGGTAAGTCATCCAGTTCCCTGCCCTCACAGGAAACCTTGCCATGGCCAGATCCATATACTTGAAATGCTTGGTATTGCTGCTGAAGAACAACAGAGGTTGGATTCCATGGCCCCCATCGAGACAACTCTGTCAAGACTCTTGAGTCTTTCTGGACATCCCAAGTTAAAAAAAAAATCCCTTTTCCTGCTAAAACAGAGAGCATATATAGTGCTCTTCCTCAGGTCTAATTGTTGTATTAGCTCTACAATTTCCCTAGTAGGTGTTGATGGCCGACCTACATGACCCCTTCAGATAGATCTATTCCTTGCTACCTTCAGATACTGTTCTTCACTCTTAATTTCCTTGTGGATCTCAACATGTCCCATACCTCTCATGGGAAGAAATGTCATCCAAAAACCCTACTCCTCTCTCAACTCTCTCTCCCCCCACAGTGTACATCCAACAAATCCCACCTCAATGTACAGCTGGCTCCCTCCTCCCTCTTCCCTTGTCAACCATATACTCTGAAACACTTCAAGTCCCACTCGTGCCACATATGCTGTTCCTAGACTAGTGTGCCTCAGGGATCCCACAGTGTTTCCCTTCATTCTTCAATACCAGGTAGCCCTCAAACATCATGAGACTCAAGCCCATCATTCTCTGCCTCCTTACCAATAGTGTTCTTAAAACTGTTCACTTGCCATATAGTATCCACATTCTTCATGTACTCAAACCCAATGGCTCCTATCATTTAGTTCAGATCTCAGAATTATGAACAATGTGGTTATTCCTTTTCACCTAGTAGTGCCAAACCCCTCTACTATGCTGTCTTATATCCCTCTTTCCACTCTTCACTTTAGTGTCCTAGACCTTCAAGATAGCTTCTTCACCATTCCCTTACACCCAGATTGCCAGGACCTCCTTGCCTTCTCATGGACTGATCCAGACACTCTCCAATCTACAGCTCATGTAGACAGTCCTGCCTCAAGGGTTCAGAGATAGTCCTCACTTCTTTAATCAAACCCTTGCGGCTGATCTCAAAACCCGTGATCTCAAGCCCAGACTGCTCCTTCAATACATTGACAACCTCCTCATTTGCTCTCCCTCTCATGTCCTGGCGCTAAAACACACAGCTACTCTTCCCAATTTTCTGTTAGAATGAGGTTACAGGGTCTCTCCCTCCAAAGCTCAGATAGCTTCACCAAAAGTCAAATATCTAAGACTCACCCTCAGTCCCACTAATCATGCAACCATTGCTGACCACAACGCCCTTCTTCAGGACCTTCAGGTGGCCATCACAAAACAGCAAGTTCTCTCCTTTCTTGGTTTGGCTAATTTCTTCCCCCTCTAGGTTCCCAGCATTGCTTCCCTAGCACAGCCTCTGTATAAGACACCAAAATGTTCCTAGTTATAGCCCCTTGACTCTGCTACTCCTATACATTCCTCCTTTCACAAGCTACAACAGGCTCTCCTTACGGCCCAGCTCTTTCTTCACCTAACCCAACTCAGCTTTTTACCCTACACATCAGCTCTCAGGGACACAATGCAGTGGGTGTTTTAGGACATAAAAAGGGACCATCCTTTGAGGCAGTACCCTACCTTTCCAAACAACTGGACAACACAGCTCACAGATAGACTCTGTGTCTCCACACACAATAGCAGCCACACTAACAGAGACAAAAAGTTCGCTTTAAGACAATCTATCACAGTCCACCCACCCATCACCTTGGAGAGCTCATCACACATGAGACAATTCCAGCCCTAATGACTCCTCATATATAACACATCCACTTAATGTTCACAGAGGCTCCTTCTATCACTGTTTCCAACTGTAGCCCTCCCAATCCCACCACCTTCTTCTATACCTCTGACGAGGCCCCTCCACACAGTTGTGTCGAGGTCCTACAGATGACCCCGACTCCCCTTCCTCACACTGATATAGAAAACTAAAAGTAGATACTCCTCTTCAACATGGTCATGTTAAAATGACACATTCAGTTTATAGACATGTCCCCCTTGCTTCTCCTTTTGTGTCATTTAATCGTGATGACATGTACTCATAAAATGCTGTTTTATCAAGCTTTTTTCAAGGTTTTGTCAGTCTCAGATGGGAGTTGTCCCTAACAATAAACTTCTAGTCCTACCTGAGACACCTGGCACTAACCTCTACATCACTGTGAACCGTCATCCTGTCAACTCCCCTCACCACCAAGACACTGCCTCAGTTCAGCAGGAAGTAGTCTAAGAGACCTGTCACCCCTTTTATAACAACCAAAAGATGGGAATGGCAGGTTATGGCTCTAATATGAATTGCTGAATTATTATGGTGGTCATCTAATATGGCTGAAGCGCTTAAAACAACAGCTCATCTTCCCAGAGACCACCTCCCCTCTTCTCCAACTCAACACAGGGTACAATTTCACCCTTTCCTGCCACTTCAGGGAAGACCCTAGTCAGCTCTTCAAGTATATCTAAACATCCCCCTCAAACTCCACCTCTGGCAAAAGTGTATAAAAGCTTCAGCTCCTCTTTATTCCAATCCAGAGAATTCTTCATCTTCCCCAAATTCTTAATTTGTTCTCCAAGATAATAAAGCTCATTTTCCTTTATAAAAATGTCCTCACCCTTTTTTCCTTCTGCCTGTTTCTCTTTCGGAACAAAGACAAAAAACTATCAGAATGTATAAAGCCATTGTGGTGTTTCATAATGAAAAAGAACCTTGAGTCATTTGTAGGACTACACAGGACCTTGAGACCCTACATGTGAGGCGGAAGCAAGACACACAGGTGTAATATCACATGATTGCTTGTATATGAAAAAGCTAAAATATAAATAAAGTACAAATGAAAGATGGGAGGAAGTCAGATGCCTCTGAACCAGCAAGGACACTGGGAGATGGAGGGAGGGGCAGGGAGGGAGGGCCTGCTGTTGCGCATGCTCTGTGCACTCGCTCCTCTCCAGCCTGCCTGGTGATACCTACAAGCCAAGTTCCAGCCAGCTCATTTTGTATTTGCAGACAACAGGACTTATTTGGCTTAGGATTTATTTGGGACCATAAACAAATGTCCACACTGGGCTTTTTCAGCAAGAACAATGCACACAGGACCCTGGAGAGAGGAACTGCAAGCGTGTGCAGACAGCCTGGCTCCCTAACAAGAGATACCGTAATCCTCTCATCTTCTGTTCAGTCATGTCTTGTCAGATCCCAGCAGCAAGGAAGGGAGACTGGAAGCCCACAGAAGAGAGAAGCGGCTTCTCCCACCTCCACAGTACATAATCCCAAAGCTTGTGGGGGGGGGGGGGGGGCAAAGCAGCTCACAGGGCAGTGAGGGTCCTCCTTTTCCTCCAAGTTCAAGATGAAGCTGAAAGCCATGTCTTTACCCAGAAAAACTGGCCTTTTTTCCTTAGATGATGCAAAAAACCCTTCAAGGCTTGGACATATTTTTCCTGCCTGAAAGACTCTTTCCCCATCTCCTTCTATCACAGGAGGAAACTTAGTGTGCAAACATATTTGCACTTACACACATCCACTGCATCAGCAGATGCTCAGACAAGAGGGTTAGGAAGCTTGACTTCACTGACCACAGAACTTCTGGGATGGCAGTGATTGCTGTCTAACCCTTTAGAATGCTGGGAAAGAAGAGTGGAGATCCTCACCTCATGGCTGCTAGGGATCTGGCAGCAATTCCAACCGGTCTCACTGGCTGGGCTCCTTGGAGACAGGGTGAGTTTGTTTTGAGGCTTTTCTCATGGACAGAAACAGCAGGGCGGGTTGTAGGGGCAAGTATATATGTGGGCATTTCTGAGGGTGGAAATGGTCCTGGCAATTCTAAGTGGAAAAGTTAAAACTAAAGATGACAGGTTTTTTTTTTTTTTTTTTTTTTTTTTTCTTGGTGAAACCAGGGATTGAACTCAGGCCCTTGCACTTAGCCAGGCAAGTGCTTATTCTACTGAGCCATCTCCCTGGCCCCTAAAGATGACAGGTTTGACTGGGCAAACAGAAACTGAAACTTAAGGGGAGAGGGTTCTTTATAGATACCATGGTTGTTTGTATGTATGTATGTATGTATGTATGTATGTATGTATGTATTTGGTGCAGGGTCTCACTACACAGCTCAGACTCCTAATGATTCTCCTGTCTCAGCTTCCCCAGTGCTCAGATTACAAGCGTGAGCTACTAGGCCCAGTTTCCCTGGCACAGCATGCCCTTAGTTCCAAGGCCACCATGTCATGCAGTGCTGGGGATTGAATCCCAGGCAGGAATTTAGACCACTGAGCTATCTCCACAGGCCTTAATAGCTGTTTTTGAAGATGTTGGTCAGAATGATACACAAATGTGAAATCCTCTTTTCTGGGCTGACAATTTGGGCAAAGGGAAATGACGCTCAGTGTACTGTGTATTTTATTTAGAGTCACAGACAGAGGAGAAAATGGAAGAATTCTGAACTTGCAAAAAGTCTGTCTCTCCTTGTTACCTATGTTTTCCCAGCTGCAAATGTTGCATGCATCTGGGTTAGATAAAACCTTGGGCAGTCAGAGAGGGCCATGCCCTGCAAGAGAAATAATGGAATAGGAATGACTTGGCAACTTTGGGAGAGACAGAGCCCTCCTGGGGCCTGACCTCAAAACAAAAGAGTAAGCAAATGCAGCCAGGTCCCTCTCTAAAGATAGGCATCCAGGGCTGACATTCTAAGAGTCTCTCACCTTAAGGATGTCTGGAAGTCATCAACCCTGCCCCTTACAGGAAAAGCCCAGCCTCTGTATGCCCCCTTGCCATGCCTGCCTGCTACATGACTTGCTTCCCCATTCAGTCTTCATTTAATCAATTTTAGCCAAACAATGGAACTTGTAATCTCATTGGTTGACCATAATTTTGTCCCACCTCGTGCCCACCTAAGTGGGTTCTCATGTTCTCCACCTTAAATATCCCTGGGAGACAGAGCTTCCCCCTTCTGTCCTTGTCTTGGAGGTGAGCTTTATTTCCCCTGATAAATATATTCTGCTGTTAACCTCCATTAACCCTAAAATTCATTCTTCAGTTTTAGAGAACACAAACTCGGCCCAGGTATCTTTCAGGCTGGGAGTTTCGTTCCCCTGTGTCACAACCAGTGCTTGCTCAGAAATGTGTCAAATTCTGTCAGTCTCCTAATAGGACTCTCAACCCAGAGTTCCTGACACTCTTTGGGACTGTGAATACACTGATTTTTCTATCCTTTTGCTTACTTTCCACAGACTAGTCAAAAACAAAAATAAATAATACATAGGGGCCGGGGAGATGGCTCAGTGGAATAAGCGGTTCCCCAGCAAGCGTAAGGGCCTGAGTTCAATCCCCGGTTCTGCAAAAAAAGAAAAAAAGAAAAAAGAAAAAGAATAAATAAATAAATAAATAAATAATACATGGTTATGTAGCCTCTTGCTACTTCCCAAGAACTGAGAAACTGTGTTCAGTGCTCAGAACACCTCAAGGTGTAATGATGCCATCTTTCTTATTTTGGGTGCAAACTTTTGAAGAGCCACTGAGTGCACTGTAATCTCCTAGAGTGATTCTTACGGTAGGCAAGATCATAGTAGGTATACAGAGTTTTTGTGGTCTCCTGCCTTGTCCTATTTCAACTAGTCATGTAACCTGAGTTCAGACTAGTTTAGGGCAAAGAGGTCCACAAATAGGGAAAGGTCTGTAAAGAGGGATAGGCTTCCTGGCCAGTCCTGACTAGGAAGAGTTAAACCTTCATTGGTGGGGTGAGGGGTGGGTACTGACATGGGGAGAGGCAGACAGGCAGAGCACAGGGGAAGCCAGGCATTCTGAAATCAAAGTAGCCCTCCTTCCCTTATCTACCTTCAATTAAATGCAAAGAAGAGGCGAGTTGGCCACTTAAGTGAAAGCTGTTACGTAGTATATGAACAGACACATGTACACATCTATACATCTATGTACATCAATACAATGTTTAGGTTCAATGTTGACCTAATAGGGAGATTTGATTTGGCTCTTGTCCAATTCAGTTTGCCACCAGAATGGTGGAAAGAATTAAGTTCATGAACCAAGGCATCACTGTGTAAGTATTCCCACCCTAGGACCACTGTGGTAGTGTGTAACCCCTTTTACTTACTTGCTAACTCAGCCTGTATAGAAGGTCACTTTCAAAAATCCATGAATTCTAAACATTAAAATTCTGACAGGCTCAATTAAGAATGTGCACATAGATGATGGCATAGGGGCTTAGGGGCTTGGGGCCTGAGATCCATCTATGACAGCCCAGGGAATCAATCAGGTTGTGGCAAATTCTAGGTGGTGGAAGGGCCCTTCATTCCCTGTAAAAACAGGCAAGAAAGACCCACAGGTAACTAGGTTCAGATAAGTAAGTCTCCATGGCTTCTCGTAAAGTAGCTGTCACCTTCATCATTTCTTTCATGAAAATGAAGTGTTTTTGTTTTTCCTTTTTGAAGTTGGTCACTTTAGTCTTTGTTTTTAAGACAGCACAAATTAGAATTAAAACAGAAAAAATTACAAGTCATATGGAATTTCACATAAGATAGTAATATGAATTTCACAGTCTTTGTTGTAATACATAGTGTTGTCTTTCAGCCACTTATTCATTTTACCAGATATGTGCATGTAAAATTGGAAGAAAAAAGAAATGTATAGGAAATTAAAAAGAGAATAAGTGCAAACAATTAAAAAAAGGAGGCAAACAAATTAAAGCATTTTCTGCTTCTTTCTATAGACTAGCAGAAAACACTATACAGTTGTCCAAACCATTCTGCTTAATAAAAAGATAAAACTCTTTCAGCGACTTCCTCTCCTGTCCTTTTCCTTAACTCAGTAACTGTTTCCTTTTGGATAAGTTCATTCCCTTTTCCCACTTATTTGTTGTACCCTTCAGATTCCATTTTTCTCTTTCAAGTTCTCACACTAAGGAGACAATACAATGTTTGTACATGGGGCTCTGATTTATTTTACTTAGGAGTATGTTCTCTAGTACCCATTTATCAACAAAAGATTCAAATTTATCCTGTATTAAAGCTGAATTTTTTTTTTTTTTTTTTTTTTTTTGCAGAACTGGGGATTGAACTCGGGCCTTGCATTTGTCATGGAAGTGCTTATTCCACTGAGCCATCTCCTCAGCCCCGAAAGCTGAATATTACTCCATTGTTAGAAAGTACCACATCTTCTTTATCCATTCTTCAGTTGATGAGCATCTGGCTTGTTTCCAGGATTTAGCTATGACAAATTGTGCTGCTAGAAATACAGGTGCACATGTATCACTGTGGTATGAGGTTTTCAGTTCTTCTGGAAAAATGCCCAGGAGGGGAAGAGCTGGCTTGAATGGGACCTCCAATCCCAGGTTTTGATCGAATGGCCACACTGATTTCCACAGTGGCTGTACCACTGTGCACTACCAGAAACAGTGCACAAGGATTCTTTTCCCCCACAGCTTCTCCAGCATTTGTTATTGACCGACTTCCTGATGTTAGCCATTCTTTCTGAGATGAAACAAAATCTCAGTGTTGATTTAATTTGCATTTCTCAAATGACCCATGATGTTGAATATTTTTTCATACATTTACTTGCCATTTGTATTTCTTCCTCTCAGCAGTGTATACTCATCTCAGATGCCCATTTTTGGATTGGTCTTTGAATGGGGGGGTGGATTTTTTTCTTCAATTCTTTATATGTTCTAGATAGAAGGTCCCTTCAGTCTTATGCTGGGTTTATGACTACAGTGATCTGCTGGGACAGTGGAGTGGATTTGTGTGCAGTATACATACAACCACAGAGGCCACACCAGGAGGTAGGAACTGAAATTGTCTGAGAAAATGGTACTTATAGAAAAGATCCCTCAGACTCGTTGATCCCTCAGGTTTCTTTGTTTCTTTTTTTCTCTTTGAGCCCTGATTAACAAGAGCTCTGAGGCTTTAGAGAGATAAAAATTTGTACATATAAGTCAAAGTTGCACTGGTCTGCATTCAGTTCCTTTCCCATGGCCATCTACTACCAATCTGTGTATTTGATCTCATATTCTCCTGAATGCTAAATAAAACAGTTACTCTCAGGTAAGCCTAAAGCTAAGAATGTGATAAAGATGATAGCTGAGTCCTCTAAAAGAGAAAGCTTTGGTGGCACAGAGATGGGATTTCTCTACCCTCCTGTGTGATGTCCTCACATGCTGATTCATGGTTTCTCTGTTTCTTTTTTTCTCCATAAGCTTTTCTACCATGTAAAATGCCATTGAGGGATAACTTGAACTCTGTATGAGTTTGGCCATATCATACTCATAATTAGCTCAGAATATCCTGTTTTGTTTCATTTAAAGCAAAATTACATTCTATGTTGAGTGAAGTTAAGAAGATGCTAATGCTTAGTCCAGATGCCATGTGATGTGATTAATTTTGTGAGATAGAGCCTCGCTTCAATATCTAGAGTGGCCTCCAGATTTTCATCCTCTGGCTTCAGCCTCCTAACCCCTGAGCAGCTGGGCAGGTGAAAGCCAGATGCGATGCCAAGAGTAGACACCCCTAAAGATATCAGCATGTTATAAAAGAAAAAGGAACTTTGATACCACTTGGAGGAATGGAGATGTAGACTAAAGGAAAAAAATAGAGAACACACTGAAAAGCCAGGGAATATATTCCTATATCAGTGTACTCAGACAGTCATGACAAAGTAGCACAATCTGGCTCACTTCAAGAACAGAGATGTACTTGCTTCTCCTCGCAGGCTCCCATGGTCTTTGTCATGTATCTTTCCCTCCATTAAGGACACCAGCTCTGTAGAATCATTCTATCTTTATTTCACCCTTCTTACCTATCTACAAATAATATCACATCAGGAAGAACCTTGAAGACATCAGGTTAACTTAAAGAAGCCAACATGAAAAGTCTATACTGGATTCTTTTTCTTTATTTGGTTTTGAAGCTTATTTAAGAAGAATACTGCAACCTGTAACCCTATCCAGAAGAAACTTTGGAGGTATTTGATTATAGATGTTTGGGGTGTGATCTTCTGCAACATTTCTTTTCTTTCCTTTTTTGGGCATTACGAGGGATAAACTTAGGACCTTGTGCTTGCCAGGCAGGTGCTTGTGCCACTGAGCTATCTCCCCAGCCCATTCTCTTTTGAAACAGGCTCTCACTCTATAGTTTAGGCTAGCCTTGAATTCATTATGTAGCCCAGGTTGGGTTTCAAACTCAGAGATCCTTCTGCCTCTGCCTCCCTCATGCTGGGATTAGAGGTGCATGCCACTATGCTTGGCAAGACATGCCTTTTTCCTGATTGGAAGCATTATACTGAAATGTCTAAGCATTGACCAACTGTCCCTCTCACAGCCAATGTGTGTACGTTGGCAGCCTCCTGGCCCTTGTCTGCCCTTGTTCATTTCCTTCAAAATGTCATAGCCACTCTCTAGAGAGCTCAGCTTAGAAAGATGGCAGGGGTAGGTGAGGTATTCAGGTGACACACAGAGATGGCCCTTACTACAGCTTGCAAAATAGCAGTTGATTAGGTCCTAGAGAGAAGAGAGTAACATGTCTTATAGAGCCAATGCTGAAGGAAATTGTAAGGGGATGGATGCTCTACCCCAAGTAGAGAGGGAGAGACAGAGAGGTATCATGGGCCAAAGAATTATAGGTTTCATTCCATCACTTAGGTAGGCTTTCTGTAGAAAATCTGATTGGTTGTCCACAGCAAGCTGGTCTTCTTAAACAGGGTCATGGTGTCATTGGTAGGTGGACACTATGGCATGTGTGTCCTGTTTATGTGAGGGTCAGGGGCCAGTGGGACACATCCAGGAGCTTATGCATCTAGCTGTCCTAAGGGAAGGCAGGCACCAGGGCATCCTGGATGAATGACACCAAAAACAAAGTGAGAAGAACCAAAGAACTGGAGGTTGTGTCAGAAAGGACTTAGTCCGCTTCTTGCAGGAGAGAGGGCAGCTCAGACTTGAAATGGATGCTGAGGCCCGTGAGGGTGTGGGACTTCACTCCATGCACATACTGCATGCTTTCATTTACAAGAAACAACCATCATGAACAAACTGAGAATCACAGAGAACCTGACTTCTGGAGGCTGGGGCAGAGGTGCATTTGGAGAGGCCAGCAGTAGGAGGCTTCCCTTAACAGTGGTGAGACCTGCTGTGGAGTAGACGGTGGCGACGCTTGCACAGCCCTGAGTAGGCTAAATGCCACTGAGTTCTATACTTAGGAAAAGCGAAGTGGTAAATTTTATCTTGTATGTATTCTATCATACAAAACAGAATGTATATGTAAATTCCAGCTATTTTGGAAATTGCAGCAGCAGAAAACCTGATGTTATAATCAGGATATTGTGAGTACTGCTCCTTGGACTTCTGTTGAGGATTAAATATAATATGTTTTATAATAATTTTGGAAACCAAGCTGGCTCTCAAGCACACAGAAAGCCATAAATGCTTTTAATGTTTATTATTATTGCTATTATTATTATTATTATTATTATTATTATTATTATTATTACCAGTTCAGTCAGCAGTTACAACTCTGTTTGGAGGACAAGCCATCAGAAACCTACAGGTGTGCGTTTTCTGACAATTGACCCCTCCCAAACTGTGCCCTGCAGAACACTGGGAGGACTTTTACAAACCAGTGTTGACTAGTGGTTCTGTCTGCTGATATCAGGCCTTATTTGGCCCAGAACATGTTAGGCCCATGCAGCCATTCCTACTTCACATCTTTTAAGTGAGGCCAATGTGGATATTTCCAAGAAAAGAACTGTAGACAGTGTAGGAATCCCCTCCAAGTTCTCCTTTCAGTCCAAGAAGTTAATATTTGTAATCCCAAAGATATGTTATTGGAATCCCACCAAGTTAATTCCAATCTACCACTTCCAGTGCAACCCATGGCAAAAGTAAAGATACTAAAACATATTCATAATTGTTGGGGAGCCAAAGGACTCTAAGTCCAACCATGAAGATGGCTTTCCAGAACAAAGAGGCTGATCCAGGGCCTCACCCAGTTTTATTCAGTGGAGGAGGAGTGGCTTGAGGAGGAATGACCAAGAACTGTAGGAAGTAGGTGACTACTATAAGTTGAGCTAGGTGGGTGGCCTACATTTACCTCTGCCATATGCAGAAAAGCTATGCAGAGAAAGTAATCTGAATTATGCTATTGAGATAGTATCTAATGTTTTGGGGGTTCTGGTGCTTCAGCTCTAATGTGTAATCTTTCAAGCCCCAGGAAGTCATAGCCTCTATCTCAAGGCTTGATCCCAGCTGACAGCACAGAGCAAGGGCCCTTTGTCATGTCTTGGCCCGGCTCACATGAAGGAGCAGCAGGTGTAGGTTATCAGGGAAACTTGCATGCCACCTTCAAAGACTACCACCAGCACCTCAGCTAGACCAATTGTATTGCTTAAGGCAATTAAGAGGAAAATGAGAAGTCCTCGCCAGCTCTGTACATATCAATACAAGGAAATAGGGTCAGGCTCAGCCAAAATGGAGGCAGTTGCTCTTCTTTCAAGGAGAGCTGCTTGTGTGGTCCTCCACATTCAGCAGTCAGGGAAAGCAGCTGGCAGGACTGGAGGTAGCCTGCCTTTCTCATCCTTGGTCCACTCAGACTTTCACCAGAGCCCAGCAATGAGAAAGAATACCCAGAGTCCACAGAGGAAGGCCGTGAACCTGTCCCAACACAGCCCCACGTTGCCCGTGGAGTGTGAGAGTCCACAAAGTGAGTGCACAGACAGCAGTGTGTGTCTGCTCTGCTCCACATGTGGGGCAACCAGAAAACCAGGTTTTCTGCACCCCAACTATGTCTCCCGCCTTCTCTAGGTGCGACAGAGAGAGTCTGCGGGAGAAGGAGCTCTGCGGTGTGGAGCATTTTTCTCTTCTCGTGGCATCGTCTCCCTGTCTTTGCCCTTCTGGGCTACAGCTTAAGAATTATTTCCTTAGGGTGATACTAGCAAGAAATAAAAAGGACCGCATTAATGCTGCAGCTCATGTATGTGTTTGAATGTATTTGTATACACACACAAGCACACAAGCACGCATGCACACACTTATGCACACATGCATTCCATAAGCAGATATTAGAAACATTAGAAAGCTTGACCTCACTGAGACAGATGCTGAGATCGTGCTGATTAACAATGTTTTGAAATCTTAGATTTATAATGAAGGAAGCCCGAGCTCCTCTCTGCATGGCTGCTCTGACTTTGGCAGCAGTTCTGGAGTGTCTTCAGTCAGTGGGATCCCGGAAGTTTTGACAGTGTGTCTTGTGAATTTTCCAATAAAAGAAACCCAGGAGAAGTCTGTATAAGGAAGTAAGGATTTAAGCTGAGGCTGTGTTTTGCAACTTGAAGTGAGATGCTGAAACTAGAAAGTGAAATTAAAGCTGACTAGTTGCTGCCTAGGAAACTGAAACTTAAGGAAAGATAGCTTCTTTCCTTTTTAAAACATTCTTACTGGTGTGCATTTGTGATCCATCGGGGCATTGATATACACGCACCCACTGGTCTTTTCTCTGCTTGAGAACTGGTTTAGTGGAGTGAAGAGGCTGCTGGAAGCCTAGGACCTGCTGGCTAGTACAGAGTGTCCTGGGCTTTGGGCCAGAGACGCCTGTGGGAATACCTGTGCAAGCTGCAGAAGCCACAGGTCCTCTGCCTCTGCTTTTCTATGTGGAATTAGGAATTGTGCAGATGGTGGGATGAAATTTTGTCAGTCCTAGAAAGCGACTTTTAACCCAGTTGCTGCCATTCTCCGAGGATGTCTGTTCCTAAGTATTCTATAGTTTGCCTATATTCTACAGAAGGGTCAGCATCAAAAGATCATGTAAGCTTTTACTTTATTTTCACGAACAGAGCCAAGCAGTGTGCCAGCATGTTCAGTAGGAAAGCTTGCATCCGGGTTTCCCCTCAGTGTCTCGGTGTTGAGCGCTCAGTGCCTAGCTGATCATGCTTTTAGAGGAACTGGTTTATTTAGGATTCATAGTAATATGTCACACTGGAGGAATCAGGTGACCTGGGGTATGCCTAGGGAGGGTGACTCACACATAGCACCTCCCTGACTGCCTTGATTCTCCAGTGCTCTGAGGAGAGCGGCCTCCTTTGCCACCTGCTCCTGCTAGTGGGATGAGCCACCATATTGCAGGCCTAAAAGCAAGGGAGGCAGCTAGGAGTGAGCAGGTTGAAATAGGGAGCTGAAATAAGTATCTCCTCTTCCAGCCTGATGTCCTCAGGTATTTTTCACTGTGGCAGGAACCTGACTGACACAACACAAGTCTTCAAACAAAACAAGCTAATTCTTAAGGACTGTTTGTTTTTGTTTTTTTTCATATTTTCTGTTCTGCATATTGCAGCGACATAAGGAATCTGAACCCTCTGACATCATTCTAATACCTACCCGTGGTGATCACAGCCATGTAAAGCCATTTTGGGGTCATGACAATCTGCGTGTATTAACTTGCCTGTGTCATCTCCCGTATTCATAGTAACATGTCAAGAAAAATACAACTGTGCTGAATCTACAGGCCAGGAACAGGTTGGACCTTGCCAGCAGTGTCAGCTGAGCCCTGCTTCTCCATAAAGCAACAGGAAAATGTGCCATTCTGCTGATATATAGGCTTAAAGTGGTGATTCCCTAGAATTTTCTAGAAAGTTAACTCACCCCAGCTACAGTTAATTTAATAATAAGAGAGCCCTTTTTAGAAAGGACACGTGTCAGACTTTTTTCTCTGAAGAGGTGTATATGGATATTCTGAATCTGTCACATATACATTTGCATTTGTGTGTCTCTATTGGTCATTCTATCAGAGAGAGAGAGGGAGAGATGGAGAGATGATGGGAAAAGAGGAGAGAGAGAGAGAGAGAGAGAGAGAGAGAGAGAGAGAGAGAGAGAGTAGGAGTTTGATGAGACTGGGCAGTTGTGAGAAGCTACTCTTAACAGGCTGCTGTGGTTCAAATACCCTGTTCCTCAAAACTTACCAAACCTGCTCTGAAGGCAACCTGAGCTAGCAGGAAAAAAAAATCCATCACAACTTGTTCTGTACATGGAACTCAACAGTAGAATCTTCAATGATACTTTTTCTGAGGAGACTGGCATGGTGTTGATCTATGAATTACTGTGTTTTCCAGTAGAATTTTGAACAGGAAGTCCTGTTGGGGGCTATATAGCAGAACAGGCTTAGGAGGGCCCATCTTCCCAAAATGCCTAGAACCTGTCTGGAAATTCTCCACTAAGAATTCACATTTAGAAGCACAAATCATATGGTGGAAGGAACCAGATATACATGGAGAAGTCAGGCCTTACACAAGTGTCTCGCATTGTGGCCCTTAACAATAAAAGGATGAGAAAATGTGTTTCTAATGGGGGCCTGCCCATTAGCTCAGTTGTTTAAGTGCCTGCCCATTAGCTCAGCTGTTTAAGTGCCTGCTTAAACAAAGCAGCCAGGTTTAGGATGCTGTGGTTTGATCCCAAGAACTCACGCCAACCAGAACTGCCTTGAAGGCCTTCAGAGACCGCCAAAAAAAAAAAAAAAAAAAAAAAAAAAAAAAAAAAATCCCTCTGCCATTGTTCATTATAAAAAACTGGGAGGCCGGGTCTTTCATTATAATTTTGACAGGACACTGGTGTGGTGGACATGGTGAAATTCTGGGGTAGCCAAAGGAATTTTGTACCAGAAATTCAGTTTTTCGCTGGATATGGGATCAGACATAGGAAGGCACAGCTTCCCTAAATGCCTACAATTTAACTGGACTTTCTCCTCTTAGAACTCACTCTTAGAGTTCTAAGAGGAGAGAGAATTCTTCTTATCATATCACAGAGTCAAGACAGATATATACATACACAATGCTTTTACTAGACTGGCGCATTGGTGACCATAGCAGTGAAGAGGAGAGAAAGAGTCTTTCTAATTCAGGTGTGCCCATTACCTGAGTTCTTTCCGTGCCTATTGAATCAGAGCACTGTGTCTCAGGATACAGTGGTTCGAATTTCCTGTTCCTCAGGCCTTACCACACTTTCCCTGAAGGCAACCTGAGCCAGAAAAAAAAAAAAAAAAAAAAACAAACAATAAAATCCATCTCAACTTGTTCTGTACATGGAACCCGATGGTAAAATCTTCAATGATACTTTTTCTGAGGAGACTTACATGGCTGGTGATCTATGAATTATTTTCCAGTTGAATTTTGAACAGGAAGTCCTGTTGGGGGCAGTATAGCTGAACAGGCTTAGGAGGGCCCATCTTTCCAAAGTGCCTACATCTAGTCTGGACTTTCTCCATTAAGAATTCACATTTAGAAACACAAATCATATGGTGGAAGGAAACAGATGTACATGGGTGAGTCAGGTCTTACACAGGTGTCTTGCATTTTGGCCCATAACAATAAAGGGATGAGAAAGTGTGTTTCTAATGGGGGCCTGCCCATTAGTTCAGTTGTTTAAGTGCCTGCTTAAACAAAGCAGTCAGGCTCAGTATGTTGTCCTTCCATCCTGCCAACCAGACCTGCCCTAAAGGCATTCTGAGATGGCAAAAAAAAAAAAAAAAAAAAAAATCCTTGTGCCATTTTTCCATATAAAGAACTAGGAGGCCAGATCTTCAGGTATACTTTCTCTGAGTAGACTAGCATGGTGGGATTGGTGAAATCTGGAGTAGCCAGTGGAATGTTGTACCGAAAATTCAATTCTTCACTGAATACGGGAACAGACTTAGGAAAGCGCCACTTGCCAAAATGCCTAGAATTTAGCTGAATTTTATCCTCTTTTAGAAACACACATCATAGGGTTAAAGCAGTCAGATATACATGGACAAGGGAATGCTTTCACTGGACTGTCATATTGGTGACCATAGCAGTAAAGAGGAGAGAAAGACACTTTCTAATTTGGGTGTGCCCATTACCTGTGTTCTTTCAGTGCCTACTGAATGACAGCACTGAGTCTCAGGATGCTGTGGTTCCAATGCCCTGTTCCACGGGCCTTGCCACACCGGCACTGAAGGCAACCTGAGCCAGCAGAGACAAAAAAATTCCATCGCAACTTGTTCTGTACATGGAACTCAGTGTAGAATCTTCAATGATACTTTTTCTGAGGAGACTGGCATGGCAGTGATCTATGAATTACTGTGTTTTCCAATTGAATTTTGAACAGGAAATCCTGTTCAGGTTTGTATAGGGTAACAGACTAACAGGGCCCATCTTCACAAAGTGCCTAGAACCTCTCTGGACTATCTGCACTAAGAATTCATACTTAGAAGCAGCAAGCATACAGTGGAAGGAATGAGATATACATGGAAAAGTCAGACCTTTCATAGGTGTCTGGCATTGTGGCCCTTAACAATAAAAGGATGAGAAAGTATGTTTCTAATGGGGGCCTGCCCATTAGCTCAGTTGTTTAAGTGCCTGCTTAAACAAAGCAGTCAGGCTCAGGATGCAGTTGTTGGATCCCCAGAAGTCACGCCAAGCAGACCTGCACTGAAGGCATTCTGAGACTGCCAAAAAAAAAAAAAAAAAAAAAAAAAAAAAAAAAATCCTTGTGCCATTTTTCCATATAAAGAACTAGGTTGCTGGATCTTCAGGTATACTTTTTTCTGAGGAGACTGGCGTGGTGGACATGATGAAATTCTGGAGTAGCCAAAGGAATTTTGTACCAGAAATTCAGTTTTCACTGGATACGGGAACAGACTTAGTAAGGCCCAGCTTCTCAAAATGCCTAGAATTTAACTGCACTTTCTCCTCTTAGAACTCACTCTTAATTTCTAACAGTGATTTCTAAGAGGATAAAGAACTCTTCTTAGGCTGGGGAGATGGCTCAGCAGAATAAGCGCCTGCCTGGCAAGCACAGGGACCTGAGTTCAATCCCCGGTTCTGCCAAAAAAAAAAAAAAAAAAAGAAAGAAAAAAGAAAAGGGAAGAACTCTTCTTATCATATCATAAAGTTGAAACATCAGATATACATGGACAAGTGAATGCTTTCACCAGACTGGCGCATTGGTGACTATAGCAGTAAAGGGGAGAGAAAGAGTCTTTCTAATTCAGGTGTGCCCATTACCTGAGTTCTTTCAGTGGCTACTGAATCAGAGCAGTGAGTCTCAGGATGTGGTGGTTTGAATCCCCTGTTCCCTGGGCCTTACCACACCTGCCCTGAGGGCAACATGCATCAGCAGAAAAGAAAATAAAATCAATATTCATCTGAACTTGTTTTGTACATAGAACTCGATGGTACAATCTTCAGTGATACTTTTTCTGAGGAGACTGGTAAATGTATGATTTACTGTGTTTTGCAGTTAAATTTTGAAGTGGAAGTCCTGTTGGGGGTTAGGGGAACAGACTTAGGACGGCCCATCTTCTCAAGTGCCTAGAACTACTTGGGACTTTCTCCATTAAGAATTCACACTTAGAGAGCCAGGAAGATAGCTCAGTAGAAGAATTCACACTTAGAAACACAGATCATATGGTGGAAGGTATCAGATATACATGGAGAAGTCAGGCCTTACACAGGTGTCTTGCACTGTGGCCCTTAACAACAAAGGGATGAGAAAGTGTGTTTCTAATGGGGGCCTGCCCATTAGTTCAGTTGTTTAAGTGCCTGCTTAAAGAAAGCAGTCAGGCTCAGTATGCTGTAGTTCCTTTCTCAGATATTCATCCCAAACCATACCTGTCCTGAAGGCATCCTGAGTCCACCAAAAAAAAAAAAAAAAAAAAAAGTCCTTCCATTTTTCCATACAAAGAACTGGCAGACCGGATCTTCAGGTATACTTTTACTGAGGAGACTGGTGTGGTAGAGACGGTCAATTTCTAGGATATTAAAAGGAATTTGGAACCGGAAATTAAGTTTTTCACTGGATACCAGAACACACTTAGGAAGGCCCAGCTTCCCAAAACGCCTTGAATTGAGCTGGACATTCTCCACTTACAACTCACTCTTAGAAACACAAATCATATGGTCAAAACAATCAAATATACATGGGCAAGTGAATGCTTTCGCTAGACTGGAGCATTGGTGACCATAGCTGTAAAGAGGAGAAAAAGTCTTTTTAATTTGGCTGTTCCCATTACTTGAGTTCTTTCAGTGCCTACTGAATCAGAGAAGTGAGTCTCAGAACTCTCTGGTTCCAATCCCCTGTTCCTCAGCCCTTACCATACCTGCCCGAAAGGCAACTGGAGCCAGCCCTTACACACACACACACACACACACACACACACACACACACACAGAAAAAAAAATCTATCTCAACTTGTTCTGTACATGGCATTCGACAGCAGAATCTTCAATGATACTTTTTCTGAGGAGACTGGCATGGTAGTGACCTATGAATTATTGCATTTTCCAGTTCAATTTTGAACCAGAAGTCCAGTTTAAGGCTATTAGGCAAACACGCTAAGGGGTGCACATCTTCCCAAAGGGCCTAGAACTTGCATGGATTTTCTCTGTTGAGAATTCACACTTAGAAACATAAGTCATGGTAGAAGGAATCAGATATCCATGGAGAAAACAGGCCTTACAGAGGTGTCTGGCTTTGTGGCCCTTAACAATGAAGGAATGAGAAAGTGTTTTTCTAATGGGGACCTGTCCATAAGCTCTGTTGTTTCTGTACCTGCTTAAACAAAGCAGTCAGGCTCAGGATGCTGTGCTTTGATCCCCAGATCCTCAAGCCAAAAGAGACCTGCCTTAAGGCACCCTGAGTCTGAAAAAAAAAAGGAAAGAAAGAAAAAAAGAAAAGAAATCCTTTGGCTGCTTTTCCATATAAAGAACTGGGAGGCCTGATCTCCAGGTATAATATTTCTGAGTGGACTGGCGAGGTGGATATGGTGAATTTCTGGGGTAGTCAAAGGAATTTTGAACCTGAAATTCAGTTTTTCTCTGAATATGGAAACAGACTTAGGCATCAACAAGACTGGCTTTAGTGCAGGCTCTCTTCCTGCAGCAGGGTGGCTGCTTCCTCACTGTTATCATGAGACGTTTCTGTATGTGGGTGGTTGGTGGTCGGGCAGAGAGAGAGAGAGAGAGACAGAGAGAGAGAGAGACAGAGACAGAGACAGAGACAGAGACATAGAGACAGACAGACACAGAGACAGAGAGACAGAGACAGAGAGACAGAGACAGAGAGACAGAGAGATAGAGAGACAGAGACATAGAGACAGACAGACACAGAGAGAGACAGAGACATAGAGACAGACAGACACAGAGACAGAGACAGAGACAGAGAGACAGAGACAAAGAGACAGAGAGACAGAGACAGAGAGACAGAGACAGGCAGGAGAAATCTTTGGTGTCTCTTCCTCTTTATATACATTTCTGTTCTTAGCATTATAACCTCATTTTATCTTAATTACTTCCCTTTAGGGCTTTGTTGCTAAATGCATATAGTCATCTTGGAGATTGCCTCAATAGTGGCATTTGGGGCAGATAGCAGGGTCACAGTTCAGCGCATGGTTATGTTTGTTGTCTTTCTTCTTGATGGAATGTGTGCTACATGTAGACAGAGATCTTTGTGTAGTTATGTATCTCAAGTGCCTAGAATAATATCTAATGTGTTGTATTCAAGAAGTATTTTTAATATATAAATGAAAGAACTATTTGTAGAATTTTAACAGGGCCAGAGTTCAAGCTGTTGCAGAAAAACTGATATCAAGGCAAAGCAGTTAGAAGGCACTGAGGAATTAGAAGGCAATTTTTATTATGATAGCAGGCTGGTGGGCATCAGTTCCAACTCACCAGCCACCTAACTCAGCTTAGAGTCTACATTAAATAAAATTTGTATTTAAACTAAAGCAGGAAGTACAAGCTGATGGAAGATTATTACATGATTGGTTACACATAATGAGTCAAATGTCATCCAGCAAATAGATTTACTTAAAGTGAATTTTTTATTATAAGGTACGAACACCCTGGGAAAGAGGGGAGGGGTATTAGTGGAGCAAGGGATCCCTGACTGGACCAGTCTGTCCCAGATGTGAAGTCCTTGAAGCAAGCTGGAAACAACACATATTTTTCTAATTATGTAAAAACACAAGCTGGACACAGTCAAGTTGGCCCACTGCATTATAAAAAAAAAAAAAACAAAAACAAAAAAACAAAAACCAGTCAAGGCTGACTGAATTTAGCAGGCTAACAATGTGGCCCTCAGCAGGAACGCAGTCATAGGCCATTAGCTGATTTTTTAACTTTTGCTATAAAATACCTATTAGTTTGCTATTCTGTAATTTTGCCCTTAAAAACCTGCTTGCAGTCAAACTTGGGATAAGTGTGAATTTACCTTCTGCTTAACTCCTCAGAGAAGTAAAGTTTTATCTCTGTCAGGTTTTCAGTCCAAGATTGGCTGGCTGCAGCCACAGAAACTAATATTGCAAAGTGTCTGAGTGCACGCGTGTAGCTATAACAGAGAACCACAGACTGGATAGTACACAATGAATAGAAATTTACTGGCTGTGCTTCTGGAGGTTGCAAAGTCCAAGACTGAGCAGAGGCATCTGGCCGGGGCTTTCTTGTTCAGTCAACCTACAGCAGAAGGGTAAAGAGAAGACAAAGGAGAGAGTGCAGTGGAGCTGAACCTGTCTTTCATCAGGATTATGTGCTACAGCAGCATTGATGCTTTCATCTTGGCTCACTGTCACCCTTGACCCAAAAACCTCCCACTGAGATCCATCTCCAACAATGCCACATCAGGGGTCAGGTTTCCAACTTATGAACTTCAGAGGTCACATTCAAATCCATGTAAAAAGAAACAACGTTGAATTTATTTTTCTGTCAGTCAGCTTTCCATTACTGTGACAAAATACCCGTGATAATCAACTGAAAATGCGGAAATATTTATTATGACTGGTAGTTTTGGAGATTTGGCCCGTGCTCACTTGGCCCATTGCCTTTGGGAACTTCACACCTACTCGTGGCTGGCAAGCAGAGACTCAGGAAGGGACCTAAATCCCCAAATCCCTATAATGGATGTGCCTTTTCTAGCTGTTAGGCTAACCTGTAAAGATTCCACTGTCTTTTGGTAGTGCCACGGGTTGACACTAAAAACTTTAGCACATGGCTTTTTGAGGGACACTCAAGGAAACTAAATCAGTTAAGGAAAACAGGAATGGGAAGTTGTTTTATTTTTTTGAGTCTAACAACTTTTCGATCTATTTTTAGTCTAGTAGATTACACACAGGTCTAATTGTGAGTGGTTGCAGGAGAGTGTGTTCTATTAGACGGGCACACATCATTCATACATCCTAGTTCGCTGTTGTGATCTAGAGAACCATTAGGGTACCTGATTGTTCCTCCAACAGGTGTGAGTACTATCAGGTTCCAGTTCTTCTAAAGGGGCACAACTTTGGACAAACCTTCAAAATAAAAAGAGAGTCAAAATAAAATACAAACAAGAAAAAGAGAGGCAACACACAAACAAATACTAGCACTGGTGAGGCTGAGGCAGGAAGATTACCATGAATTCAACGCCAGGCTGGACTACATGGTGAGTCCAGGCCAGTCTAACCTAAATAGCATGACCCTGTTTCCTGTCTCAAAAAGAAGAAGAAGAAGGGGAAGAAGAAGAGGAAGAGGAGGAGGAGGAGGAAGAGGAAGGAGGAGGAGGAAGAGGAGGAAGAGGAGGAGGAGGGGAAGAGGCACAAGAGAGCTTGATCCCCAGCACTACATGGAACTCAGGAACCAAACTGGCCAATGAGACCTGATGTGGTGACATATGCCTATAATTCCAGTGTTCAGGAGGCTGAGACAGGAGGATCACTATGAGTCTGAGCTGCACAGTGAGACCCTGTACCAAATACATGAAAAAGAAAAAATGAGGCCAGCCAAATAGCTCAGGGGATTCAAGTGCCTACAAGCAGACACAGAGGCTGGGGGTTCGATCCCCAGGCCTGCTGTGCCAGCCTCACCTGTAGGGTGCCCTGAAATGGCAACTGACACTGGGCATGGTGGCGTGCGCCTATAATCCCAGCACTTGGGAGGCTGTAAACAGGCAGATCACTATGAGTCCGATCTAGTACTGAGACCCTGAACACCCTATAGACCCTACCCTAAAATATAAAACAAATTTAAAAAGAAAGAAAAAAGAAAAAAAGCACAAAATAAAAAGGGGATCAACTTTCAAAATATTCCAAGGAAACGTGTAAGTACAAATGCATAAGTAAAAATGTTTTCACTTGCATTTGATATATCACATGTTTTTCAGCCTGCAGCATGTGTTAGATCTCTCTGCAAGGCTTATTAACATGGATATCTGTGTCAGTTGGCCTTTGTCAGGGCCCAAGATTTGCCTTTCCAGCAAGTTCCCAGACAGTGCTAGACTTGATGCTGCGAAGACGAAGGGAGAAGTGGTGCATTGTGCCACCAGCAGCCAAAGGAATTGTGCATGATGGCTTTCTTTATCCTGGCAAATGAATTTAAGAAGCTCAGCTTCTGTTTCATCCCTGCCTAGGCAGAAAAATTCTTGATAAATACCTTTCTCCAAGGTTGACAAACCGACCTCTACAATCTGGAGTTTCGCCTGTGCTGTGTAACTTCCTGATGTCAGTCAGAGGTATCTGGTGCTATTTCCAGTTTTCTCCCTGTCTATGTGTGTGACAGTCCCTTTGTGTTTAAAAGTGTTTTATTTGCAAAGGTTCTCTGCAGAAGCATAATCAGTATAATGATATAAGTGAGGATTTATTAGATTCCTTTACATAGAGCCTGAATAGTTTCCCAAAAACCATCTGCAGTTTGGAGAGGTAGGAAAATCAGAAGCCACCCAGGCCAAGAAGCTGGAAACCTGCTGACTATTCCTGTCTCTGCCTCTGCCTGCCTCCACCTGCCTCCGTCTCTGCCTCTGCCTGCCTCCGCCTGCCTCCGCCTGCCTCCGCCTGCCTCCGCCTGCCTCTGCCTCTGCCTCTGCCTCTGCCTGCCTCTGCCTGCCTCTGCCTCTGCCTCTGCCTGCTTCTGCCTCTGCCTCTGCCTGCCTCTGCCTGCTTCTGCCTGCCTCTGCCTGCCTCTGCCTGCCTCTGCCTCTGCCTGCCTCTGCCTGCCTCTGCCTGCCTCTGCCTCTGCCTCTGCCTCTGCCTCTGCCTCTGCCTCTGCCTGCCTCTGCCTCTGCCTCTGCCTGCCTCTGCCTTTCTATCTAGTACCAGAACTGGAGCTTTGACATTGCATGATGCATTCTAAAATCCTTGCCCTGTAGATGTTGACTGTTCTGTATAGCTTCTGTGGGCCATACGAGTTATAAGGATGAAGTTGAATTTTCATGGTATATTGAGGAAAGCTGCTTCAGAAACATATCTTCTGAGGGCTCCTCTGTTTCTTCCTGAGTAATACAGTCCATCCTGCAGCATCTCCAGGCCTGCTCGGTCAGGGAGCACAGGATGAGCACTGCAGGGGAGGCCATCCCTTCACTCTGACTCACCGCTCAGGCTTGCTTGCCTCTTATGCAAGAGTCACTTCTCTGGAAAGAGTCCTAGAATTTCACTCTCCTGTTCTAGTTTGTGTTTGATGAGTCAACCGCTGGGAAACAAAATAGAAACAGAAACCAGACTTGCTGTTATATATGGGTTTCCAGCATTTACTGGAAGCAGAGGAGAAAGTTTCCTGAAAAGCACAGCTGCCTGAATGCCTGCAGCCTTTAGGCACAGCTGAGAACTATACTGCAATCATGAGGTAAAACTTCTCCTCTCTCTAGTTATGCTGAAAAATGTAGAATGATCATGCTTGGAGTGCCTGTCATTCTGGCCTTCTGAATACGGACTGCTTGTCATGACATGCCAGTTGCTGCTGTGCTGTCTCTTGGGTAGATGACTGTTCAGAAAGAAGGGGGTGGTGAATGAAGGCAGGAGACAGGAAAAGGAATGTTGTGGGACTGTTCTGCTTCAAGGTTGTATATGGTGAGATTTTTAGACTTATGTGTAAACATAAGAAGTATATAATACTTTATGCCTATTTTTAAAAATATATTCTAATTTTTAAATGTTTTTTCATCATTCTGCAGGGACTTAAAGTTCAATATATCAATACTTGATGAAAAATACCTGTTCCATGTTATGCCTAAGATGTTTGATATTCAGATAGTGAGGTTAAGCTTAACAGCCTAAATTGTATGGTAATAACAATAAGCTTTTCTTCTGGATGGTTAACAACCTAAGTTTGCAGACCAAAACTAGAGAAAAAGGAGGGCCACAAGAAAAAGCCAACATTTTGGCCCTAGCCTTCCAAGGTCAATTAAGACTCAGGACATATGAGAACTTGTACTGTAACGTCATGTAACTCGGTAGTGTCTCAAATTTTCTGATCAAGGAGATTATGGGGCCAAAGAGGAAAGTGATTGATGATGTAGGGTGTGCCTAAGGAGAGTCACATGGAGAGAAAACATTCTCTCAGGCTTTCACAGAGAGCACATAGGCCAAGCAATGGCCACGACTCATCCACATGGCTGACACTGACAAAGGTTCTACACTCTGAGGTACAGGATCTCAGGATAAATCCTGAGGGGATTTCATTGACCTTATCAGACCCAAAAGCTACAACTCTTGTTGCATACGTCCTGCTTTACCTTGGCCTTAACCATCCAGCAGAAAAGTATAAAAACGAAATATAAGAAGTAAAGCCATGCTGTTATGTTGAGCTGTAGGGGACTCAGGTCAACAATTTCTGACTTTGCCAGTGAAGTGGAAGACCCAATACTATGACAGACTACTGGACTCTTTTAGAATATTTTGCTGAGTTTACACACTTATAATATTCAAATAACGGAACTTAACAAAAGAAGGGGATACAGACGAATGTCCATTTTGTATCTGTGTATTCAAAGTGGTTAGGATAGATATATAGTTACATTCTCTTAATGAATAGAGGGATTTGTTCTAATAGTGTTTGTA
>NW_004524622.1:12509358-12519364 GCF_000260255.1 Octodon degus
GAACATGAAGACTATCATCTCAAAATTTTATAAGGAGGAAACAGAATGCCATTCATAATATTTCACCTTGAGTGCGCATATGAAGGATATGAAGAATGTAAAAAGGAAAGAGTTAGGAGAGAGTGATGTGTGAGAAACACTTCTTACTCTTTGCTTGCCATAAATGTAAAGAAGCAAGTTTTAAGAATTTCACTTCTGGGGCTGGGGAGATGGCTCAATAGAATAAACACTTGGCTAGCAAGTGCAAGGGCCTGAGTTCAATCCCTGGTTCTGCTAAAATAAAATAAAAATAAGAATTTCACTTCTTTAGGCCTGGGGGAACACTGCTAAACAGGGCTAAACACCTGTTGAAACTGCCCTCTCCTGCCTGTTCTTATGCTTTGTGATAGCTTATTCTTTCAAATTGTTTCTTCTATGTTGGTGGATTTTGACAACTTCTATTGTATGTTGATTTTTAGTATTTATCATGCAGCCAAAATATATATTGCCTGTACCTGTTATTCAAATTTTGTCTTGGCCATTTGTTGGTATGCTCTTGGGCAGCAAATCAAGTAACCTGCCAGCGTCCTGATAGCTGGCCCAGATAAGTGTGCATGAGTGTGAGCTTTTCCTGCCTGAAGAGCACAAAGTGAAGCTCAACCTGCCTCACTTGGTCTGGGGCATGTACTGGTGTCCAAAAGAGAAAGAATGCTAATTCCCAGAGAATGGACAGCCACGTGAGATTACTGACCAAGTAGATTGCAGGACAAGATTTGGGATGATTCTAACTCTTATATATTGGGAAACTTTGGATTGAGATTAGCTGTAGGTAGAGAAACTAAAGGGAGAACATAAATTTAGATTCCTGGACTTAATAATCCTTTCATTCCTGCAAACCTTTTCCTAATCCAAATTTTTCATTCTGTAACTTGAATTCATTTTCATCAGAAAAAGTGAATTCTTCTGTATTTTCATTATATTCATTAGTTTTCAAAGCAATTCCTTAAATTTACTTCAACACTTTTCTCCAGGTATTTATTTCTGCAGCGAAAAAAAGGGAAACACGGAAACAAAATTTGTAAATAGGGAAGGGAAGAAGGATTGAAGGGATGGAAGAACATGGAGACAAATACTTAAGACATATCATAAACTCCCAATGGTGAATGTGATCATTGTGTATGTAGTAATAATAAATATGTAGTAATAACATTTTAAAAATAATCAAGAAAAACAGTATTTACCTTTATATAAGCATAATAGTTGGGGGAATAGAAAACTTTTAAAGAATATAAAATGGACCTTGTCAGATATAAAAACAACATTTTTGTTATATAGGTCTTGCTTTTTCTTGGTCTTAACCATCCAGCAGAAAAGTATAAACACGAGTTATAAAATGTAAAGGCATATTAATATGCTGAGCTGTAAAAGGCTCAAGTCAACAACTCCTGACATTACCAGCTCTGTGGGTAACCCTCTACTATTATGGATTACTGGACTATATTGTATTATTTTGCTAAATTCACCCACCTACATAATTTGAATGGCAATGGAACACCTATCTGTAACAAAACTGAAAAAAGAGGGAGATGTAAATGAAGGCCCATTTTGTAGTGGAAAAAATAAATGTAATATAAAATATATGTAATATGTATACACACACAGAATAGCACCCCTATTCCCCTATTTCCGGCTAAAGTGAACTTTCTCTAATATGGAGCTTGCTCATCTCAGATTCGCATTAGGGCGAGTAACTGAATGGAAATATTTTTACCTCTGAACTGATTGGAGCTGGGTGTGGTGGGCACGCCTGTACTCTCAGTACTCTAGTTATGTTAGCTTACACAGGAAGATAGCAAATTTTACTTCAGCCTAGGCAATTTAGCAACTTGTAGTGAGACCTCGTCTCAAATGGAAAAATAAGTAAAGGCTGAGGATGTACCTCAGTGTGAGGGCCCTGGGTTCAATTCCCAGTACAGATAAAGCAATTATTAACTAATGGGCCACAGTACATTTATCTGAGGTATTCATGGAGAAAAGAGTGCTTACTTCTAAGATCCACTCGTCCACCAGAGACTAAGATTACCTTGGACAGGAAGTGTTTGCCTATTGGGAAATAAGAGAACTTCATTTTTTCTCCAGTTTGAGGGTAAGGTAATTGGACCTGCTTGCCTAAGGCTCGGTCCTGAGCATTTTGGACTCTGCTGATGCTTGCCCTGCTGGTTAGTTGGCATTACTTTCCTCCAAGAAGGCTCTTGATCTTCTCATTGAAATCATACCTTTCTGCTCATGTCTATTGCTACCTGATAGAGGAGGAAAGGTTTGAGATGTTTGTAGATTTATGTGTTTTTGTAGTCATCTAGAATCTTTAGAAACTTTAGAATCTTTTAACATACTCTTAGGCTAGACTCTTTTTAATAGTACAAATTCAATCAGTCTCTATTTTCACTTACCTTAGTAAGTGCTCTTAGTCATTGTCAAACTCAAGGATGCATAAGAATCATCTGCAGAACTTTGCAAGAGACCGATTCCTAGGCTGGACTCCTCCCGCCCACCAACCTAGCACATGATTATTAGACAAGGGAAAGGGCCTGAGTTCAATCCCTGGTTCTGCCAAAATAAATAATGAAATATAAGTAACAAAAGAGTAAAGGCAATCTTTACAAAAATGGAAAATCTTTAAGGACAATTCTATGACCACTCTACAGAAAACAGAACTGCTCCATAATAAAAGGAGCTCATTACCCATCAGCCTCCCCTCCCGCCATAGTTCACATCTCCTATTAGAAAAGGAGATCAAATTACTGATAAAATTAGATAGAAATGCAAAATTATTAATAAATCAACTCAACAGCATGCATTAAACATATAGATTACCAGTTTTAAGAATTAGAAAGGAGAAAATGATTATATTTTATTTCAAATTAGAAATTCAAAACATTGCTAATATATAGTAGTAAAGTTAAACATATACTACAAAAGCAATGGGAACGAGTAAAATTTAAGAATGATTGGAAACACGATTTACAAGATTTAGATTGAAATAGAAAAATTCAATGGCAAAAATGAAAATGTATTATGTTAAAAAAAAAAAAGATAAGGCAAAACCAGTTCAATAAAAGCTCAAACATTTGCTAGACAATAAAACCTATTAAGGATGTATCAAAAGTCAAAATAATTGGAGGAAATAATTAAAAATTTTAAGGATACATCAAAGAAAACAAAAGAGTTAAAACTATAGAAGATACCAAGTCTGGTAATACACACTGCGATCCCATCTCTTGAGAGACTGGGACACGAGGATCCTGAGTTTAAGTCTATCTTTGACAGCACAATGAGTCAGAACCAGCCTGAACTACATAGTGAGACTCTGTTTCAAAATCACAAAACCTAAGAGAAAAACAGACAAAAGTCAACAAAGAATACAGAAGATATAATAGTGCTGAAGTTCAGAGCAATAACAGAGAAATTAAAATAGGCACAGCAAAGCCTCAAAAGATTAGAGAACTATAAAGTTAAGGTTTTAAAAATATAAAAGTAAACAAGGAAAGAAACAAAAAGCGATTAAATAGACTTACAGTTGTTCTAAAAATTGCATGAATTACAGCAAATCTCTGCTGAAATGATGTCCCACAGACAATCAAGCCCTGCAGAGACCTTCTCCAGAGCCAGGGCTACCCACAACCCATCCTCTTTATAGAAACTGCCCCTGAGGCTCACACTGGGCCTCTTCCCTCTTCGTAATTCTTCTGCTACCCCTGGTTCCCATATTCTAGGAGAACATATTTCTCTCAGACTTAGGAAATAATTTTATTTTCTGTGACCTTGCTTCTTGACAGATGAATGTGTGTGTTGGAGTGCCCATCTTGCTCTTTTTTTCCCTACAGTGAGGCCACTAAAGATTCCCTGGAGAGACACCTACAGCAATTAAAATGTCATTTCACCTGGAACTTGATAGGGGACAAGTCCCTGGATGAGTTTGAGGATGCAGTGTTGCACAAGGACCAGTTTCAGAACAGTGAATTCAAAGCCACTATGCTTAACATATCGGCCTACATAAAGCACCTCAGAGGCCAAAACAAGGCGGCCCTGGACTGCTTGAAGCAGGCTGAGGAGGTCATCCAGCGAGAGCACGCTGGCCAAGCCAAGCTCCGAAGTCTGGTCACGTGGGGGAACTATGCCTGGATCTACTACCACATGGGCCAGGTCGAAGATGCTCAGGCTTACCTGGACAAGGTGAAACAGGTCTGTGAGGAGTTTTCTAGTCCCTATAGGCTTGAGAGCCCTGAGCTCCACGGTGAAGAAGGGTGGGCGCGGCTAAAGTGTACAACAAAGCAAAATGAAAGGGCAAAGGTGTGTTTTGAGAAGGCTTTGGAGAAGAAACCGAAAGACCCAGAGTTCACCTCCGGCTGGGCCATTGCAAGCTCCCGCCTGGACCGCTGGCCAGTGTCACAGGACCCCACTGACCCTCTGAGGAAAGCCATCAGACTAAATCCTAACAACCAGTATATTAAAATTCTCTTGGCTCTGAAATTTCAAAAGGAGGAGCAAGAGGATGAAGGAGAGAGGCTAGTTGAAGAAGCCTTAAACAAAGCCCCAGATGCAACAGATGTACTGCACAGTGCAGCGTGGTTTTATCGGAATAAACATGCCTGGGACAAAGCCATAAATCAGCTTAGAAAGGCTTTAAAAATCCTGCCACATAACCACTACTTGCATTACCAGATTGGGTCCTGCTATAAGTCACAGTTCCTCCAATTAAAGAACATGGGAGATAATGAAATATATGGGAAAAGAGAGAAGTTACTAGAACAAGTAGAGCTGGCTGTGAAGCATTTAGAGGAAGCCAAGAAGAACAATGTGAATTTCCCCAGCATCTTTTCCACTATTGCTGGTATCTATGCCCACGCAGGTGACCATGAGAAAGCAGAGAGTTACTTCCAAAAGGAATTCAGCCAGGAGCTCAGTCCTGTAGCTAAACAAGTGCTCCACCTGCAGTATGGCAATTTTCAGCTGTATCAAATGAAATGTGAAGACAAGGCCATCCAGCATTTTATAGAGGGAGTAAAAATCAACGTGGAATCAAACGAGAGTTTGGCAAAGATGAAATCCAAACTGCAAAGAATTGCCAAAAAACGACTTTCTAAAAATGAAGCAGATTCTGAAGCTTTGACTCTCCTAGCATTTCTTCAAGAGCTGAGTGGAGAAACACAACAAAGAGACAAAGACTTGAAAAGAGATTTGGACTCGAAACTTCATCGCTTCAGCGCCTCTAGATTAGCAAAGAATGAGGAATAGGAACACAGTGCCCACAGAGCTCCTGCCTGAAGGGGCGGAAGTCCTTCCCCCAAGTTGGTGTCTAAAATACATGAACAACTGATCTGGCCTAAGCGCGGACTAAGGCACTGGCCCTGCAGCACCTGGGCTTAACTGATGCTTCACCTCTGTAGTATCTTTCCATCTGTGGAGTCATTCTAGGTTCTGTACAGGTGCCTTTGCATGGAAGTAAGGTGCTGTGTTCATGATAATCCTGAGAGATCAAAGGCATCAATATACTGCCTACCTGCCTGCCTCTCTCTCTCTCTCTCTCTCTCTCTCTCTCTCTCTCTCTCTCTCTCTCTCCCTCTCCCTCTTCCTCTGCCTCTCTTTTGCTCTCTGCTCCTCTCCATCTGTTTCCTTCTTTCTCTCTCTCTGCTTCTCTCTCTCTGCACCTCTCTGTCTCCCTCTCCCTCTCTGTTTCCCTCTCTCACTGCCTCTCTCTCACTTGCTCTTTGCCTCTCTCCCTGTCTCTCCTTTTTCTGTCTCTAACACAGACAAAACTGTTTTATCCTTACTCCTCCTCCCCAGCCAATCTTCAATCTAGAGTGTCTCACACAGAAAATGTGTTCAATTGTCCCATTAACTGAAGTTGCAACATGGTTTGAAAAAAGAGCAGAGAACATGTCAAATCTTGAAGAGGCATATCTAGGAGAACCAAAGAAGTTCAGCAGCCACAGGACACAATTTTCAGAAAGCACTGGGGAGAATTTGTCTTCACTCTGCCCTCTCTAAAACTGTAATACCACATATAAAAAAGAAAAAAAGGATACTGTACACTATGCTAGAAACTAAAACATATACTTCTTCAGAACTTGTATACAAAAATAAATGTTTCATCAGTAGAGATAGGCAAAAGAGAATACAGAATGCTAACTTACTTTGTAAATAGAGATCCCATGGGAAAATTGTTGTGGTTGAAGCCTACTGTTGGTAAAATTTCTTTGTAAAGGGGAGTCTAGCTTTCTCCAGAAGTTGTTTTGATGAGGAGATGGCTCAGTGGAATAAGTGCTTCCCTGGCAAGCACAAGGGCCTGAGTTCAATCCCCGGTTCCACAAAAAAAAAAAAAAGTAAAATCAGAAATTGTTTTGATGAACCTAGGTTTGAGATGATGAGAAAATAGCTGAATTAGAGAATACCTTGGTCACTAAGGGCCTCATAGAAGGTCTTGGGAAACCACACTGACTATAGGGTGGGGCTTTCCCCATTAGAAATAGTGCTCATTCGGTGATACACACACTTCTTTCAACTTTAAAAAAAAATCTTCCAAGCCACCACAAAGCTGACACTCTGATTAGGATGGTTGGGATTTTCTAGGTAAATGTTTGATGGGTGAGACATGAGGGGAGTATGAAACTGCGCTCAAAAGCAGCTGGTCCAGCCTGAGGCCATCAGTCAGTCTCTGGGTTGAAAGACTGTGTCTGCTGAACTTAGCTTAAATTTAAATTTATATCAACATGTGTTATTGAGCAATTAATACTGCATAAAATCCAAGTTTAAAAAAATAATTAAAATTTGAAGTATGGTAAAACTGTCTCTTGTCTTCTGTGTTAGAAGGGATGTTGCGTGCATTGGATCATCAGTGTGCACAATTTGAATTCCTGCAAGATAATAGTTTTATTATAAATACCTTACACATGCTGTGACATAAGGCAGTGTTCTGGCTTGTCTGCAATTTGCCTGTACATCAAGGGTTTTAGTCTCAACTCCTGATGGTAGAATGTTTTATTGAATGTGAGCTAATGTAAATAACCCAGACTGACTAGCATGACAACCACTGTTGTGGTTCAGATATTTTATGGGCTCCCAAATGCTCATTGTGTTGAAGTGTCATTTCTGATAGACTTTGAGGAAATAATTGGATTGTAAGCATTTTAAATATATCAGTACATTAATACACTTTCAAATCCCTAGCCCAAAGGGATTAATGGGAGGTGAGGGAAACAGGAAGGGAGGCCTAGTTAAAGGAGATTGGATCAGAGTGGGGGACTTTAGGGACTACATCTAATCTGTGACTCCTTTTTCTCCAGCTCTTGTGCGTGCTCTCTCTCTCTCTCTCTCTCTCTCTCTCTCTCTCTCTCTCTGTCTCTCTGTCACTGTCTCTGTCTCTCTCTCGGTCTCTCTGTCACTGTCTCTGTCTCTCTCTCCTCTCTCTCTCTCTCTCTCTCTCTCTCTCTCTCTCTCTCTCTCTCTCTCCTTCCTGAGTGGCTTGAATTAGGCAGTGTTTCTCCACCCTGTCCTGCTACAATGATGTTTTTGTCTCGCCTCAGTCCTACAGCAAGGGAACCAGCAGACCATGGGCAGAAACGGCTAAACGTATAGCCCACAATAAATCTTTCCTCCTTTAAGCTGTTTTTCTCAGGTATTTGGTCATAGCAGCAAAAAGCTAACTTATCCAACTAAAGAAGAGAACCAAGATTTTTTCCATAACTTCGAGTCCAAGGCTTCTGTACACTCTCTATACCTACCCCTGGACCCATGTATGCACAAACACACACTCCCACATTGACAATGGGTGAGCTAAGGAAATGTCACTGTTTCACTGATTTTATTTTATGTGCTGCCCTGGTTGCAGTCCAGGTGTGTTGAAGTGTCCCCTACTAAGAATAGGAAAATATAAGAAGACTTGTCGCTCTTGTGTTTCAGGAGCCATCTGTCAGAAAGGCCCCAGCACAGCGGCGAATGCATTCCATCAGACAAGGATATGGTTAGGGGAAGGGCCAGTTCACTTTGCCTGAGTAGTTTATTGCTGGACCTGGTGCTCCGAAAAGAAAAACAAGAGTGTTTGGGATAAATGATAAGACCAGCAGGCATACGGATCTTCTGCTTCCGCCTGGGTGTGCTAAAAAAGGCACATACCATATCCCTGATGCGTAATCTCCATCTTTGCAAGGCTCGCCCCCAGGTCCTTACTGGAACAAACCCCAAAAGAATAAAAGGTGCAAAGGGCAGAAAGGGATGTATGCGGTTTATACTTTATTTTAGTACTTCAAGCTGACACCGAATTGGGAACCAATAAAAAAAATTATATATGTACTCACATTCCTGAAATTTCACTATTCAGGGATCATAAAATGTTATGCTTTATATCTAAACTATCTCCCCAGATCTCGTGTTCAGAGGTGGGGGCCTGGTCAGAAGAAGTGAGTCACTGGGGCTGTGACCTGGAAGGCTGAATTCGTGTCCTGGGTTCCTCCCTTCTCTCTCCTTCTCTCTGCTTCTCAGCCATGACAGGAGAGCTGTGGTTCCTGCCCTCTTTCCCATCATTCCCTCTGTCTTGGCATTAAGAAGAATGCGGTGAATTCTCTGGAGCAAGAGCCATAAAACCCACCGGGTTTCAACATTGCCTGTCGGATGTTTTCTCCCAGCTACAGGCAGGTGACCAATACATAAATAAAATCGCATGAAGTTTGTTTTGACTTCTAATACTGCACCTCTTGAGCGCATCTTCCAGCACAGGACCCTCGGCTTTCCCTCATGTTGTCATCGAGGTAAGTAAAAAGCTCACAGCGGGGGCCTTCTGGGTGCTGGTGGTCACACCTCAGAACCATCTCAGCTGATCTTGTCTGCTGCTTGTGTTGCACCGGCACCCATACCATCAATGCTCCTGGCCCACAAAACGGCTGCGATGCACAGCACCGTTCCTCTGCTCGCTTCTCCCTGTCAGAGCACTGATTACCCTGCCAGTGATGCTCGAGGTAAATTTGCCCAAATGAAGGGATGAAAGTTTTTCTCTTTCCTATTTTTGTTTCAGCTGTTACTTATTCTTCCTCAGTAAAAAGATTCCTTTGGCTCTCTCGTGGCTGCCTTTTTGTGCCAAGCTCAGACCCCTTGCCCGGGCATCACAGGCGGAGTCACAACAGAATCCCACCTTTTTTCCCCACCTCTTCTCAGTTGATTCACACACCAGGCATCTGGAGGAGACTGGAGGCCTGGAAGGGTTAAAATCCTGATCAAAAATGCAGGAGAGACTTGACTTATGATCTCAGTCATGCAAAGTCAGCTTCCGGGCTGGGGCTGCAGGGACAACGTTTTGCTGGTTTCTCGTTTCCTGCGTCATTTCCCACATCACCTGTTTTGGAAAAGTAAGGAAGTTAGACTAATTAGTAAAGAAAATTTCCTTGTGATACAAGGTAGCTGACCCAGCACTGGCAATCTGTGTCTTTCGGGGGAGGCTGCAAAGAGGGACACTATCTAAAATCCCTGGTGTGCCTATGTTTGCAGACACAAGATATGGAATCTCAGTGCATGACATTTCCTTTAGCTACCTAGATATAGGCCTTATGACTGGAAAAGAAAACACAGGCAAGATTTATTAAAAGCTTGTGAAGCCAAATCGCAAACAATTTTGTTTTTTCTTCTTGAATATATAGTAGCAACCTTCAGGTTGTTGTTCTAAATGAAATCACCACACAGATAAATGATACATATCACCCCCTGGGACTTGGTTCATGTCTCACCTATTAGAAACATAATGGGTTCAGGGCCAGTAAGATAGCTCAGTGGACTAAGTGCCTGCTTAGGCAAGTGCAGGGACCAGGGTTTGATCCCCAGCACTACATACTGCATTAGCCCTACCCCTGGAGTGTTGAACCAATGATCAAGTCCAAGTGTGGTGGCGCACACCTGTAACCCCAGCACTGGGGAGGCTGAAAACAGGAGGATCACTACAAGTCTTAGCTGCATAGTGAGATCCTATACCAAATACACTAAA
>NW_004524622.1:12519464-12523456 GCF_000260255.1 Octodon degus
AAAGTAAATTCTACTCTGACTGTGAAAATTCTCTACATTCTTCAGAACCTCACACACTGTTCTCAAAAGTTTGCAAAGATTTAATAAACTAAAATCATTTAGAAAACCTTTCTGCTACCTTTTCAGTATTCTTCATAGTCAACATAATTGAGTCTCCTTGTGTTTTGCACTGGACTTAAAATATTACAGAACAGAGACTCAGTGATATGAGAACTGTGAACAACCAAGGATAGCATTTTCCTCTGTCCCACTTTTAAATTAAAATTAGTAATCTGTCATAAGATACTGTCTTCATCACTCAACTTTACACAAACATTTTTAGTGTTAATGAAATAACATACACTGTTTGCAGTTGTAGCTTAAGACATCTTTGTAAAATTATAAAATATAATTATTCTATGTTTGATTAATGGAATCTATAATTTATTACAAAAACTTCAACCGTGGAAATATTTTTGGGAAAGGTTTTAGATACATAGTTCATTTGTCAAGGTGTTAAAAACACTTCATTATTTCCATCAGAAATATCTGAGACACACTATTTCTAGCATTCTCAGAAATACTGACTTTTATCTGCTTTTAATTTCTGTCACTCTGATGAATCCAAGCACATATTCCTGAAGGAGACACTGGATGAATGAATCACAGGTTAATAAAATACACAGTGTGGAATTCTCCTGTCTGAACTTCTTCCACATGCTGAACGTAGCGAGCTTTGTTGTTCTTCTCTCTCCCCACCTTTCTCCCTCTTCTCCTACTTCCTGTCTACATCTTCTACTTTCAAATTTTCCTTTCTAAAAACAACTTTTCTTCTCTGTACAAAAATCAAAAAAGAAAAATCCTTCTCATGTTATTCTATCTTTTATGTTCATTCAATAATTTAACAAAGACTGTCTCGAAAGACTCAGATTAAAAATTGCATGGAAAAATCTATTTAGCCCATTTTTAACAAAATGTCCAACCCTGAAAGAATTGGATGGAATCTAGTGTGCCCCCCAGAAAATGAGTTCATAGACAACACAGTGGTGGCTCTCATAGGCAGACACACAATGGCTTTGAGTACAGGGTCAACTGGTGGCCATTCACTTAAACAACACAATAAAAATAATACAGAATTTCAAAACAAGATGAGAGGACATTGACAGAGGCTATTACATTGCATATTGTTATCTCAAAGTTTTTGCTTAGCTTACCAGATACAGGCATGCAAAATTAATCAAACAAAATAAGCATTAACTGTTCCTTTCGGTGACCTAATAGAAATTAATAGTATAATTATCTTAGCTATCTTGTGGATATCTATGTATCTTTTCCTCCCTTCCTTCTTTTCTCCTTTCCCTCATCCCAGTTCTTCTTTCCTTTTGAGCAGTTCTTTTCCTTTCACCATGTCTACTGTACCTTTGGGATCTTATTTACTCTTTCAGTTTCTTACACAAGGGAGACAGGATGATGTTTACACACACAAGTCTGACTTATTTCCTTTATGAGTATGGTCTCTAGTTGGGTCCATTTTCCTATAGAAGCCTCAAGTTAATATAGAGAGCCATCCACAGCTTGACCTAAGTGTGGCGAGCCACACACTGCTTGACCTCTGACCGAGTCTCATTGGGCTTGGAGGATCTGCAAAGCAGAGCCTGGCACAGATGTGTCTCCACAACCCCCGGGGACTCTTAGGCTTATGATTCCTGTGAAGGCAAACACACCCAGTTAATCACACTAGTTAATCACCCAGTGTTTTGGCATGACATAACCAACTGCATAAAGTTCTTTCAGAGATTGATTCCTGGCCTCCTGCCTTGTAAACCTGCAGAAAGGGACAAGCCTAAGCCAAGAATATTTAACAATAACAAGGAAGTTTACATTCAACATCTTGAGCCAGTAAGAAAGTGTCCCCAAGACATGAGAGTTTCCATGGGGCAGAAATAGAACAGAAAGAAAAATGCTTGATTACATTTCCATGACTACTCCTAGTGTATACTCATATTAATGTACTCATATTAATCAAAGTTTAAATTGTTTCTAACTTGCAGATGAAAAGCTATATCTATTAATCCTTGCATAAATAAAGCTTATGTAATCACTCATGTGATAAATAAAGGCTACTGATTTTGCTGTGGGTTAAAGACACACACTCTTCTTCCTGCCAAACCCAGCTATGTGTCTCTGACTTTTTTCTTTTTTCTTTTTTTTTCTCTCTGACTTTTTTCTTTGCCACTGGCTTTCCTCTCTCCTCAGGTTGTTGTTTCCTGGAAGCTTAGGCTAGACCTCAGCAAGTGAGATTCCTGAGATTCCATCTCCACCCAGAAAGAATGGTCATCAAGAAATCAGTCAACAACAAATGCTGGAGGGGCTGTGGCAAAGAGCAACCTTACTCCAGTGTTGATGGGAATGCAAACTGCTACAATCACTTCAGAAGTCAGTGTGGAGATTCCTCAGAAATCTAGGATTAGAGGGTCCATTTGACCCAGCTATTCTCCTCATGGATATTTTCCCAGAAGAAATGGAAGCATCATATCACAACAATATATGCCTTGCCATGTGTACACCAGCACAATTTTAATAGCTAGATCTTGGAAACACTTCCAGACTTTTATTAATACTGCTTCTTGGGTAGCCTTGGTCATTGAGATTGCTACACACACATTTTCAATTTTTTTTCTCAAAGGTCCAGCACCGTGGTGGGTTTTGTTATATATGATATCCTCTAGGGTCCCCCATATAAGGGTAAGAACATTTGTTGAAAAAAACCCTATTTTTCTTTTCCTGAAGTATGTGTACTTCGTTTTGGTGGAATAAATACAGTGTGTGCCCCATTTTCTTCATCTGCTCATTCTTTGACAGACATTTAGAGTTGACTCCATAGCTTGGCCTCTGTGAGCAATCCTGCACTGAAAATGGTAATGCAGACACTCTTCAGCATACCCATTTCACTTCCTAAGGATTTTCCGCATGCAGAAGTGTTGCTTTGTATCTCCTTTTATGAAGGCCCTCTTGAAGTTACCTTTGATTCATCTTCTTGTTTTTTTGTTTGGGGCTAAGGATTGAACTCAGGCCCTTGTGCTTGCCAGGCAAGCACTTATTCTACTGAGCTATCTCCCTGGCCCCCAGAATGCTTCTTTTAAAAAGCAGTTTTACCAATACATGTGCTTTTGAGTGTTTCTATTAATTAGCAACATTCATGAGGTGTGTACTTTCCTTTTTTAAAAAAAAAAAATTGGTACAGGGTCTCACTATGCAGCTTGGACTCATAGTGATCCTCCTCTTTTCAGCTTCCCCAGAGCTAGGATTACGGGTGTGCACCATCATGCCTGGACTCGGAGGCCAGCTCCATGTGTGGGGGCAGGGCCAGCACAGCATGTGCTGCTGGGAATGGAGCCCCAGCCCCTGTGCTTGTCTAAGCAGGCTTTTAGTTCACTGAGCTATCTCGCCAGCCCTTGCACTTTCCTTTTCATGATTCCCTTTGAGAAGAAAGATTTTTATTATACTAGAAGAAAATTTAATAATTTTTTCTACAAAAGGGTAGAAAGCAACAGGAAGGTCTAAATAATGAAGAATGCTATTCAGCTACCATACACAGTTTTAACAAACACAGCAGTGAGTTATGAGTATCTCTTCAGCCAGAAAACAGAATAAAAAGAGGAAAAAAGAGGGCCAGCCAAATAGCTCAGTGGATTAAAGTGCCTGTAAACAGGAGCAGGGGCCAGGGGTTTGATTCCCAGGCCTGCCATGCTGGCCCCACTCCCAGGGCACACTGAGATGGCCACTGATACTGGCAGTGGTGTCACACACCTGTAATCCCTGCTTTTGGGAGGCTGTAAACAGGTGGACACTACCAATCTTATCAGTAGTGTGACCTTGAACACCCTGTAGATCTTTCCCTAAAGAAGAAGGAGAAGAAGGAAGAAGAAGAAGAAGGAGAAGGAGGAGGAGGAGGAGAAGGAGAAGGAGGAGGAGAAGGAGAAGGAGAAGGAGAAGGAGAAGGAGAAGGAGGA
>NW_004524622.1:12523556-12536374 GCF_000260255.1 Octodon degus
AGGAGGAGGAGGAGGAGGAGGAGGAGAAGGAGAAGGAGGAGAAGGAGAAGGAGAAGGAGGAGAAGAAGAAGAAGAAGAGAGAAAGAAAATGTATTAATGCTAATGTACTAGAAAATACTTCTTTATATATTGTGATCTACTGGATTCTGGAAAGAGGAAGACTTTGACCACTTTGTCTCTTCTCTGATCTTTGCTTGTGATGCCCAGACCCTTAGGACACTCCAAAGCAGAGTCGTCCCTAACCTTAGCACCCTCTCCATGCACAAATGCTCAAAGATACAATTTTCTTTTGATCTGAAAAAAGAAGACAAAAGATAGAGATAAGTTCTCCTTGGACTGATTGTTTAAGGTCTAAGGTCCCTCTGTGCCATGTTAAGCACTGAATTCTAAGAAACAGAGATATATGTATTCTTTTAAAATATACGCTTTTTGTGACTGTCATAACAGAACCTTTGAAACCACAGGCTGAAAACAGGCACTTCTCACTAGCTGACCTAGTCAGAGTCTGTTAATAGGGACAGAACACAAACAAAACCTGGGCCATTAACCTGTTACTCATTAAAAAGCACAATTTACGTTTGTGTGTTTTCTTCTAAGTTAGACAAAGACCTGAAGATAGTTTTGCTAAAGATCATGACTTTTCACTTATGCCTACAGATGCCCAATAGACAGAGAACAAAGCCTGACCTTCATTTTGTAAAACTCTGAGTCAGTTCTACATACAGGAATGCTAGTCATTTAGGGAAGATCTGCCTAAACAGATCTTGGAAAAACAAGGCTTCTTAGCTTAAATTTACCTAGCTTATCACATTACCCAAGAGTGAGGACACCAGAGTAAGAACTGTACCTAAAGATCTTCACAGCAATAAACCTAAGGTCACCTCAACCAAATTGCCCCTCAGGTCACGAGGACTCCTCTGGTGCTATGACTCTAAGACTCAGATCGTGGTTGACTGGAGCCCAGGCCATGAGCAGGCCTTAAATCTGGCCCTAGTAGGTCCTTTGCTTGCAGCAGCTCTGATTCACCTCTGCTGACATGATTCCCTTCCATTTCTCAGGCTGAAAACATTTTCTTTTTCCTTTTCTTTTTTTTTCTTTCTTTATGTATTTAGTACAGGGTCTACAGGGTCTCACTACACAGATTGGATTCATAGTGATCCTCTTGTTCTCAGCCTCCCAAGCGCTGGGTACGCACTACCATGCCCAGTCTCAGTCTCGGGCTCGGTGCGCCACGTGGAGGAGGCCAGTGCGGCACTCCAGGATTCAACCCTGGCCACTGTGCTCTACCGAAGCAGGTGCTTTAGTCTACTGAGCTACCTGGCTGGCCCTGAAGACCTTTTCTATGTTCTCTTAATGTCTTTTATTGGGTACCCCCCCAAAAAAAATTAATTCCTTCTTACCTTCTAATTAAAGCTTTTGCCTATAAGATCATAGTCTTTTTTTGTTTTTTACTTTTTTTGTATTTTTAGTACAAGGTCTCACTACACAGATTGGACTGGTAGTGATCCTCCTGTTTTCAGCCCCCCAAGTGCTGAGATTACAGGTGCGCATCACCACACCCAGTCTCAATCGCCCTTTCAGTGTGCCCCAGGGACGGGGTCAGCACGGCTTGCTGGGATCAAACCCTGGTGCCTGCGTCTGCCTAAGCAGGTTGGTTTAATCCACTGAGCTATCCTGCCAGCCCTACTTCTTTAGTTTTAATTTTCACTGTCACAAGGAACTGCGCTAGCCAATGACATAAGGATAGCATTGCTATCTTTTATAAAGGTACACTATTAGTTCAGGCCATTTCATGGAACAGAAGAATAACCTCTGAAATGGAGTATCTTGGGAAACTGTTGTTTGAAAAACCCTGCCTTGGGCCACTTCTGAGCCCAAAACATTTCTGCTTTGCACTGCCTCAGGATGAAAAAGATCTTAGCTTTTTGTAAAGATTCCTTCATTTGTGGATTTTTACCAAAAGATTGGGAATTATAAATATTTTGAATCTCTTAGGGTAATTTCACCTCTTCAAAACTCAGAGTGTTACAGTTGAATGAGCAAATGATAGTCCAAGTTCTGTTGTGCAACCAGGAAAGAATTGCCAAGCATGCACCTAGTAGTAAGTAGTAAGCAACTATGTTTGTTGAAGATCACCAAGTGTCGTGCTCAGGGCCAGTCTGTGCCAACAAAAGTGTGACACAGAACATGAAAGGTGCCAGGGCCAGTAACTCGGGCTTTCAGAGTGTAAGGGCCAGACACCTCTGTTTTGGGAGCCTCCCAGGGAACCAATTCATCTCGTGAGGCCTGGGTTCTCCCATGGGGCATCAGTGATCTCCCAGGCTGACGTCATTTATTTTCCACCTCTCTTAGGATAATAAAAGCAAAAGTGACTTGTTTGGTGTTGCTTAGACTTAAATGGATGGAAGTGACTCATGTCCTTTGTTTCTTACTGCACTAGAAGCACAAATACATAAAATCATTATCCATCCATTAAACAGCAATACGCTGATTGGTATTTCCCATTTGGAGTTGGGTTAATGAAACAATTGCTTTGGGCCTCAGAAAGCGCAGCTACTCGCAGGCCTCCCTCATGCTTGGCTTCCTGTCCTTCCTGTCCTAAAATGGACTTTGATGTTTAATGATCTGATGCCTGGAAAATTGCAGAGCTTCTAACAGGAACAGAGAGAATTCAATGTGGATCTTTGCATGTGCATTGTCTCACATCAGTACATTTACTTCACAGAACTATGATTTTTTTGTAGCAAGGTATTTTGGGACAGTGTTTCACTCATGTGGCCCCAGAAGTGCCTACATCAGAATCTCCTAGAGTCCTTCCTGAAAATATGGTTTTCTGGGCCTCCTGGATCCAAAGACTGACGCCCTGGCATGCTTTCTCATCTCAGATTTCAAGCTCAGAGTCACACAGTCTTGAACAATGTGCTATGGCCGAGTTATAATAGTTCCAATAGTTAAGTTTTTTTCCCTTTCCTGCTGATTTTTTTACATATTTAATTAGAAAGCATAAAATGAAGTGAAGGAACAAAAATCAGGACAAATGTCATTGCCAGTTTTTTTTCAGGGAGCAATCAGTGAAATATTAACAGGGACATGTTACAAGGCCATCTCAAGGTAGCTAAGCCAAAATCAAATATTGTCCTATTTAACCTACAAGGGAAAGAGTCCAGAGTTTATCCTGCACAGTGCAAGAATTTTCATGTTTTATATATAGTGATTTATTTTTCAGACACTGATGCAACTTTTAGAATTTTCTACAATGCAGTGACTAAAAAAATATATAAACAGCTACATTATACAGCTCATTGAGTATCACTAAGCTGTTCTGCACTAGCGTACATTTCAATTTAATATAGAACTACATTTTTTTGCTTTAAAAAGGCAGCACTAATTATATTTTGGTTTTTGTTCTAGATTCTTAACAGAATTAAGGCAACAGTCAAATATATTAAGTGAGGGCCAGGAATATAGCTCAGTGGCATAAATACCTGCCTAGCAAGCAGAAGGTCCGGAGTTCAATCTCTGGTACTGAATTTAAAAAAGGTATATTAAGTGAAGGTAGTTGTAATGTAAAGACAATCATAATCCCTTGCAATCTGCATTACTGTATAGTGTTTGTGTGCAATGAAGCCAGTGTAACTTCATTGGTGTTTTATGGCAATATGTGACAAACGTGAAGATACCACAGAGCTAAAGTAGTATGAAGAGTGCTATGCATTACCTGAGAAAAACACGACTGGTTCTTAGGCAGGGCTCAGCCAGTACCTCAGTCTAATCACAATGGTTTGTAGAGGCATCAGGTTTCCAGGCTGGTTTTACAAGTGTGAAACTTTGCTGCTCATTTTAAATCAGTTTCACTTTCCATTTTCTCTTCCCTCTCAAGCAGCCAATGATTTGGAAACCAGGAGAAGGCAGCAGCTGCTGCAATACCCACCCCCACCCCTGCCGCACGGTTATATAGTCTCTTTAGCATTTACTGCGGGCAGCCAGGAAGATTTCTGAAGAGCAAATCAGGCTGCAGCTTTTTGGAACAACTGAGAGGCAGATTACAGCCATGAGGTTAGTGAAACAAATGTCTAGCTGCTCGTTTTCTGGAAAGCCAGTTGTAAACTGAGCTTCTTACTATGTGCAGGGAGGTTTATGACTTACAGATTCAACATGCCTGAAGCCCTTGGGACCTTTATCAATTGTTTGTTGAATTTGTTTTCTTTCTGTGGCTTTTCCTTGGAATCCTTGAATTCCCAGAATTGCTCACTGGATGGAGTTGTTAGGTAGAATAAAAGGAAGGGTTAGCTCCACCCTGGCACACATTTGTGATTGAAGGCTGGATCATTATGTTGTTTCTAATGACTAAGCCAGAGACTTTTTGTTTCTTGGGAGCGTTAGAAACATTTATTTTTTGCAGACCTCATGGGAGATGAAGCAAGTACAGCACACCAAGTCACGCAGATCTGAAACATTTGCTATTTTGAAGGTGGAAGTGAAAGAAAAAGTTTAAACTGATGGGTGATAGGATTACCATGGTGTCACAGCAGAGAAACAGGCAGAACAAGAGAGGGAAAGGGGCTTTATTATAAAGGGCAGGGGCTTTATTATCTTGGAGGATATGGAGAGAATTTGGGGAAGATTAGGAATCCTCTGGATAGGAAGAAAGAGAGGTTGAGGCTTTTATGACCTTTTCAGGGGTGGGGCTTGAGGGGGAGGTTTAGATACACCTGAGGAGCTGACTGGGGCCTTCCCTGAGGTGGGAAAGGAAAGGAAACTGCACCCTGGGCTGAGTTGGAGAAGAAGGGGGAGGTGATCTCTGGGAAGATGAGCTGTTCTTTTAAGGACTTCAGTCATATTGGATGACCACCATAATAATTCAGCAATTCATACTAGAGCCAGAGCCTACCAATGGGCATTTTAATTTTTAGCTTGTAATTAAAAAACACTTAGTTTTGAAGCTTTATTCCACTGTGGTGAATGCTTGTAGCAGCAGTAAACAATTTCTTCTCAAAAATATAATTACTTAATCTCTGATACAATACTGGCCTAACTTTTAGTGGCAGAAAGCAGACCAGTGTTTGCCTGAAGGTGGGGGCAGTGGAGTAGCAAGACATGGGAAGTGATCTCTCAGCGTGATAGAAGTGCTCTATGTGTTTACATGGGTATAGACCTCTGTCCCCACTTGGCAAACTGAACCTTATGTGGGTGCATTTAATGATATGTAAAGTATACTCTCAGAAGACTAGATTTTTTAAAAAGTATATAACGTTATTTTAAGAGTTCTGCCATTGGGGGCTTGCCAGATAGCTGAGTGGACTAAAGCACCTGCTTAGGGAGAACATAGCAGCTTGGGTTCAATCCCTGACATGCTGTGCCAGCCTTGTCCCTGGGGCATGCTAGCTGGCAATTGAGACTGGGCATGGTGGCGCATACCTGTAACCTCAGCTCTTGGGAGACTGAAAACAGGAGAATCATTGAGTATGATCTATATAGTGAGACCCTGTATTAAATATGAGAGAGGGAGAGAGAGAGAGAGAGAGAGAGAGAGAGAGAGAGAGAGAGAGAGAGTTGGAGAGTTCTTCCATTGGTACAGCTGCTGTGACAGCTAAGAGAAAAATACAGGGGGTTCAATCCCCAGGCATGCTGTGCCAGCCCTGTCCCAGGGCATACTGCGGGCCTGTAATCCCAGCTCTTGGGAGGCTGTAAACAGGCTGATCACTATAAGTCCAATCTAGTAGTGAGACACTGAACACCCTGTAGACCCTTCCCTAAATATTAAGAGAGAGAGAGAGAGAGAGAGAGAGAGAGAGAGAGAGAGAGAGAAACACAGTTATCTCACAAAGACCTATGGGAAATGATGGAGGGGTTCAGTCAGTTGCCTAGGACCCTATTGGCAGTGCACACAGGGAGGTAAGGAAGACCAGCTGGCCAATTTTAGCCCCCAAAACTTGCAAATGTTCTGCAAAGCCACACTTGGAGATGGGATGCGTGAAAGGAATTCACTGTCAAGTATCTCAAGTTATCATTGCTATAACAGGATCCTGATCAAAAGAGATGGAAACTGTCAGTAGGTTGACCAGCCGCCTCCCAGTGCCTTAGTAGGCAGCCTTCATAGGAGGTTCTGCAATGTTTTGTGCTCAGGTGTGTCAAGAGCCACTTAGGGGGCCAGGGACATGGCTCAGTAGAATAAGTACTTCCCTGGCAAGTGCAAGGGCCTGAGTCCAATCCCCAGTTCTGCCAATAAATAAATAAATAAATAAATAAATAAAGCCACTTAGTCCAAGAGGCCTGAGGGAGAACCTCTGGAATATGCTGGCCTGAAGCCCATATCAAGGTGCTCTGTAGGGGCAGAGGCAGGTTGTTTTTGTTCCTCAGCAGTGTCAAACATCACCAAAAGGGGCAATCACCACAGGACACCAGCTATGAGAGTCCTCCAGGGTCCCACTGAGAAACTTAGTGTGACAATTTGTGTTATCAGAGTCCTAGGCCAGTAGTCTGGTGTTAGGGTTTGTATCTAGTTGTCCTCCCAAAGCCTCATGCAGTTACTGGAGCAGGCTTCTAGAAGCTGTGGTCAATTAATGAGCCAATGCTGGGATTATGGGTGTGAGTGCTACACCCGCCCTGGGCCGGACAGCCTGCATACAGTGTGGGGAAGGGAGAGAGGCTTGCTAGCTGAGGGCAGCCGCTGCTCCGCCCTTTGCTCTTTGCTGTTTTCTGCCACCATGACCTGCTACCCTCTGCCATGTGCCAGTATGCCTTGGAGCCAGCTGAGGAGTATGGATTGAAACCTCCATTAACTGTGAGCCAAATAAACCTTTTGCTCCTTAATTTTGGGTGTTGAGTATTTTGTCCCAGCAATGAGAGGAAAGTAACTGAAACCCCTGACGTTCACAGAGATCCCAACAAACCAGTAGCCTTAAGAGTCCAATTAGACAAGAGTGGTGATGAAAGATTACTCAGTGTGACCACCAGGGGGAGCAGGAAGAAGACTAGCCCTCTACAATACAGACTGTCTTGGTGGTGCTGACAAGAGCTTTGCTTTTGTATAGGGCAACAAACAAGAGCGTAGGGCAAGAAGTGTCCATGGGGAGGCAGTCTTGGTCAGGCTGTGGTCTGGCTGATGGTTCTATCTCAGGTCTGGTTCTGTGAGGTTCTGCGGAGGAAGCCATCGTGGCTGGGGTGACCATCCAGTTTCCAACTTGAGGTGATAGCTCCTGTTCAGGAAGGCAGTTTCACGGGGTAGGGGAATCTGCCTTCAAGGCTCACTGTTTCTGGAATCTTGAAAAAATCTTAGCTGCTCTTATTTTGGTATCTTCAGACTTTGTAGAGGATGAAAGAAGCTAGGTTGGGGCCGGGGAGATGACTCAATGGAATAAGTGCTTGCCTGGCAAACACAAGGACCTGAGTTCAATTCCCGGTTCTGAAAAAAAAAAAAAAAAAAGGCTAGGTAAACTTGGGACAAATCAATCTTTTAGTACCAGTGTTAAGACAGGTGGTCCTTAATGATTAACATGTCTACGTGCACTCCTTAGTGAGATGTGGAGGTCCACGTGAAGACTCAGTGCTTTCAGGAAAGGCAGCCTCCCAGTCTCAGCTACTTTTGCGCAATTGCCATCTTTCATTACTTGCTTAAAGATGAATTGGGGGGGGGGGGCTGGAGAGATGGCTCAGTGGTCTAAAGCACCTATTTGGAACAAGCTTGGAAAAGCATAGGGACCGCGGTTCGATCCCCCAGCACCACATGCCAGCCAGCCGCGCCCCCTGGTGGGCTGAGCTGGCCACACACACACACACACAAAATAAATGTTCAAAAAAAAAAAAATGAAATAGGGTTTTATTTTAGTCAATCATAAAACTGTCTGCCCCCCCCCCCAAAAAAAAAAGAAAAAACAAAACTGTCTGGCCCACTCACGCCCTTCCCTGAGTAGCACTCTCTGCTTTCCCACAAGGCAGCGAAAGGGTTCTGCGGCAAGTGGGAGCTAAGGGCAGGGAACTGACTGGACCTCAGCAAGAATGCCTACAGGGATGCACGCTCTAATTCTTTCAGGCATAATCTCCTCAATAAATGCTGGAAACTGGAGGAAACTCAAGGGGATGCAAGTCTTTCTTTAATTTCTTGTATTAGATGCAGACAATACCAGAGACTTGTAGAATTCAGTGCATTATTTTAACTACACGGTTACCTGTCAGTGAAGATGTTAATGGCTAGCTCAGCCCTGCAAAACTCAGGGTAGTGATGAAGTCATATTGGCCTTAAAGCTTTGCTTCTACAGAATTTGGTAATATGTTTACCTGAGCGATCTTTTTACCTGAACCATCTTCTTACTGATGTGGTACTTTCCTGGGAACTAGGAACAGGGAAGAAGTGTGTCTCTCAAGTTGTGCTTTCCAGATGCCCTGCATTCCAGTCATTCTGAGTGCTCCCTTAGAATGCAAATTCCTTAGAATTCAGAGTCTGACACCCTGATTCAGGGGGTCTGAAGTGGGAGTGAGGTATTTGAAAAGGTCCACAGGTACTTCAGTGGTCCACCCACTTTTAAGAGCCCCTGTTTTTTATAAGTGGTGTGTAGTGTGAGGAGAAAGAGCACAGAGAAGGTGAGGGGTGGGAGGCACAGGAGGGTTGCTGACATAAAGCAAAGATTACATGTCTAACAGACTTTGCAGAGCTGGCAACGTGGTCATTGGAAATAACTATTCAAAACTGAAGACTTCCTAGAGACTTGAGCCTCAGAGCGTGGTCTCTGACCCGTAGGAATGGTGCTCATTTGTAGCCAGGTAGCTGGCCATCCTGTAGCTCAGTCGAGCTCATATGTAAATTTAAATGCTTGGCAGGTGCACGTCACAGTGACTATGTATTTTTTCTTCACAGTAAGGTCACCAAGAAATCACTGGAGAGAATCCTGCCGCAGCTAAAATGCCACTTCACCTGGAATTTATTCAAGGAAAAGGATACCTTAAGTCATCTAGAAGACAGAGTGTGTAACCAGATTCAGTTGCTAAGCACTGAATCCAAATCCACGATGTACAACCTGCTGGCCTACATGAAACATCTGCAAGGTGAAAACGAGGCAGCCCTGGAATGCTTACAGCGAGCTGAAGAGTTACTCCAGCGAGAGCATTCTGGACAAGCAGAAATCCAAAGTCTGGTCACCTGGGGAAACTATGCATGGATCTACTATTACTTGGGCCAGCTTGAAGATGCTCAGGCTTACGTTGACAAGGTGAAAGAGGCCTGTGTGAAGCTTTCAAATCCTTATAGCATCGACTGTGCTGAGCTTGACGCTGAGGAAGGATGGGCCCATCTGAAGTGCAAAAGAAATGAAAGGGCTAAGATGTGCTTCGAGAAGGCTTTGGAAGAGAAGCCTGACAACCCAGAATTCTCCTCTGGGCTAGCAATTGCAATGTACCACCTGGATTATAAGCCAAGGAAGCAGTTCCCTGACATAGCTCTGAGGGAGGCTATGGAGCTGAGTCCCGAGAACCAGTATGTCAAAGTTCTCTTGGCCCTGAAGCTGCAGAAAAGAAATGAAGAAGCTGAGGGAGAGCGACTGATTGAAGAGGCCCTGGAGAAGTCTCCTCAGCAAACAGATGTCCTTCAAAGTGCAGCCAAATTTTACAGCAATAAAGGTGACCTAGACAAGGCTACTGAGCTCTTCCTGAGGGCCTTGGACTCCACCCCTAACAACAACTACCTCTATCATCACATTATGCACTGCTACAAGAAAAAAGTCACACAGATGCTTCACACAGGAGAATCTGAAGCCAACGGAGTTAGAGAGAAGATTGAACAGTTAAGGGCCTTAATTATTGAGTACAAAAATAAGGTTGTTGAGAAGAACCCAAGGTTTCTGAATATGCCCTGTGATCTCACTGAGTTTGAGGAAGCAGAAGAATGTTATGAGAGGGTGTTCAGGAGGGAGCTTTCCAGTGCTAACAGGCAATAATTTTGTACTGACCTTAGTGACACTCAGCAATATTACAGGAAGTCAGAGGGCACCACAGTTAAAAATTATTTAGAGGGGCCGGGGAGATGGCTCAGTGGAATAAGCGCTTCCCTGGCAAGTGCAAGGGCCTGAGTTCAATCCCTGGTTCCACTACAAAAAAAAAATATTTAGAGACTTTTTTTATAAGCAAAATATCATCTGGGAAGAAAAAGATGAAGCGCAACACAAGTGAAAATCTACCTCCATGAAATGCACCAAGTCCTCACATCTGCAAGGGCTGAGCTGCAAGCCCAGGGGAGATCTTCCCTGAGCCACAGGCTGTTAAGAGAAGGAACTGGGCCACCTGCTAACAGACGTGCCTTTGGGCACAGGGCAGTGTGCTCGGCCAGTGCCTGAGCCTGAAGGCAGCAGCACTGGAACGAGGTAGCTATGCTTCCAGACAGCTTCCTGCAACAAAGAGGAAGAAGAGAAGCAAGGCACGTGGAGGCTCCACGTGATGGTTGTGGGGTGGGAGAAGGCTGGAGGAATAGGAGGCCCCCGCTGAGCTCAGTGCCATTGTCCAATGCCATTGCTGAGCTCAGTGCCCCCACTGAGCTCAGTGCCATTGCTTATGGCTTTCCAATACACTTTTTAAAAATGTTATTTTTAAATTACATATTTGGTAAAGGTTGTCTACGCAGCTTGGATTCGTAGTGATCCTCTGGTTTCAGCCTCCTCAGTGCTGGGATTACAGGCGTGGGCCACCATGCCTGGTCTCTGTGGCTGGCTCAGCACTTAGAGGTGGGGCTGGTGTGGTACATGGTACTGGGCATTGAAGCCCGGTTCCTGCGCTTGCCTAAGCAGGTGCTTCGTCCTCTGAGCTATCTCCCCAGACCCTTCCAGTACATTTTTAAAGAGTCGTGTTGCAGACACTACATGGCAATGGACTATTAACAACACCTCCAATCACTTCCTTTGTTTCACTTCCATTCAGCCTGAACGATTAACTTTTCTGCAACCTTAGAATGGTCCTTACACCTTCTTATTGCTTTAGCTATAGGTAAGTGTATTCATCCCCAACTTTATTTCCTTCTTTTTTTAAACAGGATCCTACTGAGTTGCTAAGTTGTCCAGTTTGGGTTTGAACTTATACTTCTCCTGCCTCATGTTCCCCTACTGCTAGAATTACAAGTGTGTACTGCCTCAGCTGGCTTTGTGTATGTTTTTGATAGTGATGCTATAATAAATCTAAAAATTTCAACTCACAATAGAGTTAATCGTGTGGTTTGAATGACTAAGACAGTAGTATTAACCCTCAACGTTTCTCCTACTAAGGGTGATGGGTAATGGCCAAGTCATCCCATGTTCTTCTCTTTCTTTCTTTCTTTCTTTCTTTCTTTCTTTCTTTCTTTCTTTCTTTCTTTCTTTCTTTCTTTCTTTCTTTTTTTTCTGTACCAGGGATTGAACTCAGGACCCTGCATTTGCCAGGCACCATGCTATTCTTGACTTGCCCATTTTAGCTCCTCCTTATGGCCAATCGTGTGCCCTACAGTCAGCCCATCCTTTGGCTTATTGGAACTGTGGCTCAGTCTGTCCCAGGACCCCCAGCTATTCCCAGTTAACAGCTGCTGCTAATAAATGAGGTTGCTGAGCACCTTGGAAAATGTCTCCTAGTGTTTTATGAGGGGCATCAATACTAGCCAGGTTTATGGATAAATGTGCTCCCAAGCCTGGAGTGGCCCCTTCAAAATTTTTAAAATTGACTTATTTATTTGGTACAGGGGCTCACTATGCAGCTTGGACTCTTAGTGATCCTCCTATCTCAGCCTCCCCAGACCAGGGATTACAGGCGTGCACAACGATGCCAGGTTTTGGTGGCCAGTATAGTATGCCCGGGGCTCATGTGATACCAGGGTTCAAACCCAGGTCTTTGAGCTTGCCAGGCAGACACTTAGACCACTGAGCTATCTCCCCAGCCCATGTAGTCATCCCTCCAAAACTGCTGACATCTTACATTATGAGTTTCATTGTGTTCAGGTAAACACCAGGTTTGGACAACAGGGTATCAAACTCATTGGAAATAGTCTCCTGACCTTTAGGGTTTTCCTTTATAGTCCACTTTTGATTCACTCATGAATATAATTTCATATCATAGCATGCAAATAGGAAAATAAAAGTGCATGAATATGACTAGAATTTGAATAATTTCCTACTAAATTACTTCCCCCTAGACTGGGCATTAATATAGTTATTATTTGTGAAATAAACCCTGAGATTATTCTCTAGGTGGCTTAACATCTATCTGGAAACTTGTTTGTGGGTTTGAAAATAGTAGAGAGACCACAACTATAAGTGAATTTGTCTCTGTGAATCTAGACCTTAAAACCACACCAAGAACCCACACACAGCAGCCCTGCTGTTCTTAGACAGCATTTGTATGTCAGCGACCCTTTCCAAGCCCAATTTGCCAGACCAGCTAGGCATTTTGAGTTCTGTCGTATCACAAGGATGGTTAAGTATATGATGGTAACTGCAGTTCCTAACAACGTGTTGCATACTTGAAAACTGTCAGAAGAGCAGACTTTTTATTTTTATTTTTTATTTTTTTTTTGAGGAACTAGCGATTGAACTCAGGCCTTTGTGCTTGCCAAGGAAGCAGTTATTCCACTGAGCCATCTCCCCGGTGCCTAGAGCAGACTTTTAAATGTCCTCAACACACAAAATGACAGGCATCTTAGTAACTTTTGTTAAATAGGTGGATATTATCATTCCACATGTCTACACCTTGGAGCATTCTGTACCCCATATATATATATATGGCTTTCCAATACACTTTTTAAAAATGTTATTTTTAAATTACATATTTGGTAAAGGTTGTCTACGCAGCTTGGATTCGTAGTGATCCTCTGG
>NW_004524622.1:12536474-12554874 GCF_000260255.1 Octodon degus
TACTTATTGACTAATTTTTAAATTAAAAAGATGGAGCCAACCAAATAGCTCAGCAGATTAAAGTGCCTGCACGTAGGCACAGGAGTCAGGGGTTCAATCCCCCGGCCTGCTGTGCCGGCCCCGTTCCCGGGACATGCTGAGATGTCAGTTGAGACTGGGCATGGTGGTATGTGTCTGTAATCCCAGCTCTTGGGAGGCTGTAAACAGGTGGATCACTATGAGTCCAATCTAGTAGTGAGAACCTGAACACCCTCTAGACCCTTCCCTAGAATACAAAAAATAAATAAATAAATAAATAAAAAGATGCTAAAATAAAGGAATGAAGGGGCCGGGAAATGGCTCAGTGGAATAAGTGCTTCCCTAGCAAGCACAAGGGCCTGAGTTCAATCCCCGGTTCCACCAAAAATAAAAAAAATAAAAAATAAAATAAAGGAATGATAGCTAAGTGAATTTAGCCTGAAAGCTCAGAATTCTGATTTCATTTATCTATGACTATCATCATTCATATAATAATTCTAACAAAATGCTATAAGTAATGGGACACATCCCCCAAGAATACCGCAGATCATCCCTCTTAAGATATTTTAAGATGAGCAATGGGACCAAGCGCAGTAATATTCACCTAAAATCCCAGCTACATGGGGGAATGAGAGAGGAGGATCACAAAGTTAAATTTTGTTTGGGCAACTTAGTAAGCCCTGTCTCAAAATAAAATAAATTTAAATTTGAAATCTAAAAAGGAGGCTAAGTGGTGGGGGCTGGGAAAATAGCTAAGAGGCATAAGCACCTACCTGGCAAGCATAAGGACCAGAGTTCCCCTACTCCGGGAACTCCAGGAGCACCTACCTGGCCCCGTGGTCCCACATGCCCTCTTGACTTGGAACCTCAGGCACGCTTGGCTGGCCCAGAAACGGGGATAGTGGTGCACACCTGTAATTCTAGCATTTGGGAGGTTGAGACAGGAGGATCACTGTGAGTTCGAGACTGGTCTAGAGGCTACCAAAGAGCACAGGACCAAACTGAATTGCACAGTGAGACTCTGCCTCAAAGAAAAGAAAAGAAGAGAAAAGAAAAGGAGGCTGGGGATGCAGCTCAGAGGAAGAGCTCCTGCTTAGCATGCACAAGGCCCTGAGTTCAATCCCAGAGTACCTTCCCCAGGGTACTCGGCAACCAACCCCAAAATAACTATAGACAGAGGGAGAAAACAATCTACCAAGGCATATTTCACCATGCATGAAAACCACCATGCCGTCTGAAAGGACAGTGCTTGCCAGTCATTAAAATTTTCTCAGTGAAACACACTGGAAATGATTTGAAAATAAGGATGATTTTAAATGGTAACAGATTCACATTTGAGTGTCCAGAACTCTTTTACTTATATTCTCTCTCTCTTAATATTCCCTAGCTTAGCAAGATATGGCACAAACTATCATTGCCTGCTCTATGAGAACAGTCATATGGAAATGAAAGCACAATTGACAGATTATCTTTTGTTACATAATAAGTAAAGTATCCTAGAGGTTATAGCCTACAATGACTATTTTATTTGCTTAAAATTGTGTGTGTGTGTGCATGCGTGTGTGTGTGTGTGTGTGCATGTGTGTGTGTGTGTGTGTGTGCATGTGTATCCTACGGGAGAATCAACCCTGGGTCTTCACACTGAGCTAAAACCCAGCCCTTTTTATGATTCTAAAATTTTTAGGTGGAGTCTCACTGAGTTGCCAGGCAGAACTTGAACTCATGATTCTCCTACCTCAGATTCCCAAAACACTGGGTTTGAGGTGTGTTCCACAAGCCTGGCTGGCTTAGAATTCTTGGGCTAAGAAGGTGGGCAGTGCTTGCTTGGCTGAAGGATTTTCCTGCCGCTCTTTTTTGCTCTAGTTGATCTAAGATGGTCTTGTGCACTCGTCCTGTAGTTAGTTCTGGCTATTGGCTAGGTCTTTCTCTTCATGTAACTACTCCTCAAGAGTAAAAGCTTGGGAGGAATGTATGAAAGAAAAGAATAAAAGCTGCCTCTGGTGACCAAGTGATAAGAGTTAAAGCCACCAGACTTGTAGCCCATGTCCTTCTGGACCCTCGCGTGTCATTCTGACACATTCTGCCTCAGTCTGCCTAGGGTCAAGGCTAGCCTTGCCCGAAGGAAATGTGAAAATAGATTCCATCTCTGAAGGGAAAAGGAGCAAAGCAGAACTGTATAAAATATGAGAAAAGGAGAAGTGGCACCCAGTTTTTCCCACCTCTTACAAACAGGATATCTAGCAAATAAACATGTACCAGGATATGAGACCACAGATTCTTTCTTTTTTGTGGGGGAGGGTACCAGGAATCAAACTCAGGACCTCTTGCTTGCCAGGCAGGCGCTCTCCCACTGAGCTATGTCCCTGTGTTGTATGTTAAGGTTGGTGCCAAAAGAAACGATGAGAAGACCTGATGAATGTAGCTTCAGAGGTCTCACTGAGATGAGTCTCTCTCCAAGTGAGCCCAGAGCCTCAGAAGCATCTCACATTTATTGAGGGGTAAAGGCAGGCCAAGGAATGTGCATAATTACTTAAGTGAATACAAACTACTAATGCTATTAACTTCCACCATTTGCCTAATATTAGGTTCACACAAATGCTAGCCAATAACATCCCAAGCAAGGGATCAAAGAACAGGGTGCCTGCAGGAGAAGCTGTTATCTGCAGCCTTGAATTTCAGCTTTCCGGGAATTTGCAAGTGACAGATGGCAGCTCTCCCTGGGCTCTGTCTATTGCTCCCTGCTCCCTTGGGACATTAGGCTTTTGTCTTATACCTATATTTCTATATCCCTGGCCCTGGAGAACAGATTTTTACCTTCGTACTTAAAAGCTCTATTTGGGATCATCTAAGTCCATGACTCATAAAGTGCGGCTCTGGACACAAGCATCAGCATCACTCAGAAACCCCTCAGCAAAAAAAAAAAGAAACCCCTCAGCAATGCAAATCCCAGACCCCAACCCCTGGCCTCCTCAGTCAGAGACTCTGAGGGTGGGACCCCACGCATCAGGGTTTTAACAAGTTCTACAAGTGATACATGGAAAAGTTTGAAATCTAGAAGACAGTTTTCAATACTGACAGCACAGGAATATCCCTTAAAAACATGAATAACTCACTCTAGAAAGGCTGATCAAAGTGACCAGAAATGAGGCCCAGGTACATATTTAGAGACTGAGGTATCCAGCTGGCTAGCGACAGAGTTCAAATGAGTTTTCAAGGTCTCACAGCTACAGAGTCCAGTATGAGCTGGTCCCAGCTTTGTGACCAGCACCATGAAGTAAAGAATTTCTGTACGTCTTATATACATTTCCCCCCATTCATAAATTTCAGTTTTTAGAGCACCGTTCTAACAGAGCTAAGAATAGGAAGGTAAGTTTTCTAACTGTTCAGTGTGTTTGTTAGTAACTAAGCTATATTGTTTAACTGAGCACACTATCAGCTTTTCTCAGGAACTCAAGCCATTTAGATCCCCTTTTGATGTGATCAGACCCTCTCTTAAGAAGTGTCACTGGGTTTCTTTAACTCTGAAACTAAGAGAAACCGGAATGAGTTCTCTAGCTTCCTGTCCTTTCTGCACCAATTTCAGCGGTCACATAACTAAGCAATATGTTCCAGTTACCTCTGCTATCGCTAACACCTCTGACACACGTGGCTATGCTGATAAGGGCTGCCTGCCTTGTTTTCCAAGAACTTGGAAACTGCTGTTGTCAATCTTAGTGACCCTCTACTTGGGCCTGCACCTGAGCCTGATAGGCAATCGTTTGACACCAGAGGGCTGAAAAGTCCACCCAGTACCACACAATGCTGCCATTTTCTAAACCTGAGGCTCATAATGGCTTCTGGTCATATCCATCCAGTGAGGCTGCCTCCAAAAGTGCAGCCTTTTTCTAGGGTCAGTTGTACTTGACACTCAAGTAACAATACGTTATAGAAGTTTTTGTATTAGGACAAGGGGGGATGTGGAGCCACTCATTTGGCTCGCTGTCACTGATTGTAACTAACTGGAAAGTTGAAAATAGCCAATCATCATCCAAAATATAGAGAAGGGTACGGAGTACCTAGTAAGAGAATCTAGGGGCTGGCAAGATAGCTCAGCAGTCCAAAGCACCTGCTTAGGCAAGTGTTCAGTGACTGCAGTTCACTCCCTGACACCACATGCTGTGCCAGCCATGCCCTCAGGGTGGGCTGCACAGGTGGGGGGGGGGAGAGAGAGAGAGAGAATATAAACCGCTCTTTTTACCCTAGAATGTGCCTTTCTTTCACAATCCAGAAAGTAAAAATGGCATGTGTGTCAGGAAGAACACACCCATATCAACACAAAAGAAAGTCTTCTGATTGCTCCCAAGGCAACAGAGCACTGCTGCTTATTCACTGGCCAAAGGGGCTGGGAAGGAAGTGAGAGACTGCTAGCATTAGCCTCGCGGAAATAGGAATCCCGACGAGGAACAAAAACATTCGGTTTCTCATTAGCACAGAGTAGAGGCGACATGTGTATGGCTGAAACCAATTGTCTTAAATTAATTGAATGAGTGATTTTTCTTTCAAGACTGGGTATTCTCCAATGCCACAGCTGTCAGTACAAATGAACTTTCCCTGCTTCAGTGCTTAGTTTATGCTTTGATTTCTTAGAGTATCCATAATATAGTTTCCCAAACTGAGATGCTGAAACCACAAAAATGTATTTCTCAGGTTTGGAGATGGGCATCTGCAAACCTAGTGCCAGCAGGGCCTTCCTGCCTTTGAGACTGAGTAGGGTCCTTCTCCACATGTCCAGCTGCCCCTCGTAGGCCAGTTCTACATGGCATTCCCTCTGTGTCTCTTAATACCCTCTTCCCTGGGTCTCTGGGTCTTTTCTCCTCTTACAAAGTATTAGTCATACACTTAGAGTCCACCCAATGGCCTCATCTTAATTATGTCTGCACAGACCCCATTTTAAAAAATTGTAGTTTTCTAATATTTTATCAAACATTTATTTATTTATATTGGAAAGAGGGTCTCACTACACAGTTCAGACTCATAGTGATCCTCCTGTCTCAGTCTCCCCAGAGCTGGAATTACAGGTATGCAATACCATGCCAAGATTTGGGGCCCAGCCAGGTACACCTGGAAGGCACGGCATGCAATACTGGGAGTGGAACCCAGATCCTTGTGCTTGCCAGGCAGGGGCTTAGACTGCTGAGCTATCTCCTCCACCCAAAACCTCTATTTTTAAATTGTGTTGCATTTACAGGGACTAGGAGTCAGAAATCTAAGGTGCCACTTTGGTGGATACAGTTCAACGCCTAATGCCCTCTGCTACATCATAGACAGATAGGGTGGGGCATAAAGGAGTAGTTGAATTGAAAGCTACTCCTAATGAATTCACTGTCAACACATTAACAACACTACTATAATCCTTTATAAGAAAAAGGAGAGACCATGCTGTATATTGAATTTGTTGAGAAAAAGAACTTGACTTCACTTCCATTTTCATTTTAATAGGAGAATGAAAGCATAAATATTTATTATAATATTTTTTCCTCAGAGAAAAGAACAGTTGTTTCCATATATTAGTGGAACAAGTTGGATACACAGAGAAAGTGAGAGGGCTCCTTCTTGGTCATTTCCATTGACAGTGGTACTGCTTTTGGAGGGGTGTAATCTCTTAGGGCACCTAGAGCAGCATGTGACCCAAAATCTCATGTGATGCTGTTTTGTTTTGTTTTCTTTTGTTTTTTTAAACAAATCTAAGGTAAGGGCAGATGTAATCTCTTTCCATTGGCATTCAAATAAGTCAAATGAATTTAATGATTTGATATTGATAATTTTTTTCTTCAGGATTCACAGCCAGCCATTTATTTTTCACAGTAGAGATGCCTGATGCTGGGAGTGAGGATCCTATAGCAACTCAGATGTCACCCTATGTGGGAAGTGGTCATTGAAGATCCTGAAATATTTTATTCAAAATTAAAGGCCTAATTGAATTCCTAGACTCACCTGTGTAAGATACAAAACAACTGTGAGGAAGTTTGCAAGTGCTTTCTGCCATAGCAGAAATTATCCTGAGCTAGACTACGAAAGGATGGTCCTTGCTGAGGTGTGTGGGAAAGGAGTCAGGGTGGGCCAAGGCTTGCTTTGATGAGCTTCTTGGAGGAAAGCCTGAGAACTCTGAGTTTCACATTGAGTACACCACCCCTGCCTACCACTGGGAGAGCTTCAGTGCACAACTGGGGGAAGAGAGGGCTGGTTTCTTTTGGTTTGGTTTGGTTTTTTTTGCATACAGTAAGGCAAGCCAGGAGACTAAATTCAGAAACTGCGTATATCAAGTCTGTCCTTACCCTAAAGCTTCAGGATGTAGAAAAGGAAGAAGAAAACTACCTTGACAAAGTTCTATGTGACACACTCTCCCAGACCTACTTCTTTAATATTCAGTCATAGTTCATTAAATAAAAACTCTGAAAAAAGTTCTTAAGCTCTTAATAATGGCCTTGCCAGCAACACCCCTTTCTGCCTTGCTGTATCACCAGATTGAGCTTTGCTACTAACTACACATGAGAAAGGCTAAAGGAAAGGGTACAGAAAATGTCAACAGATTGGTAAAATCAGCCATATCTCATTTTGAATTTGCTGTGCTACGAAAGTCCACCTAGGGAACACTTCATATGGAATTAGCCAGCACAGAGACAGAGGGAAGTGGAGACCGGAAGTCTGAGGATGCTTACCAGAGAGCACAAGGCCTGCACAATGGAAAGAAGAGATTCATTATTAATAGAACCATTTTTGGAAAAGCATGGGAAATCTGGACGAAATGCGACTGCCTACCATTAAAACAGCTAAACAAAAAATTGAGTCAATGCCAGACAAAAATTTTCATGCTTTAGAGAAGTTGGCTACAAAGCAAGTTTTCCAAATAAATCTAATGTGCAGAGTTTAAATCTTTTTGTTTGTGCTCACAAATTTGAAAGGGTAATGAGTGAAACCCATTGTTCTGTTAGAAGCCCCAAGACTGGTTGCTGATGAACCTTATCTTCTGAAAGGTAGTTGTTTCTACAGTTAAATCTGTACATCACAGGAAACTTCTCTGATGGTTGTCTTTGGAAAAGTGTGGCAGGAAACAACACAGAATGGCTTGGCAAGCCCAGCTGCTCCCTTTTGGCTAATGAATACCTTGTGTTCACATAGTTGTTGACAGGGACGACATTGCCACATCTTACTCCTGTACCCTTTTATCACTCTGTGAGTCTTGTCATCTGATAGATGAAAAAGGGAAATCTGACTTTTTTTTCCCTTTGAAAGGGTGCAACTGGAGCTACAGTTTCCATCCTCAGACTGTCCACTCAGTTGGGCAAAGAGCCAAATTTATGGGGCCATGTGGGTGAGTTCTTCTTTCGCACAAGTACATTGATCCATAAGAAGAGCTATCAACAAAGTACATAAACAGAAAGACGGATATTTTTGCTGTTAGCTGCAGCATTTCAGTACTTGCATGCCAAATAGTTCTGAAACATTCATATGTATATTATTACACGTTCTGACCAAAGAGAATATTATAAAAGAAGAAATAAAAAGATACTTTATTGAGCTGTATAAGCAGTATAAGGTCGTTATGTAACTGTTATTTTTTCCATACCGAACAGTCTTAGCAATCTTAGGAAAGTTAACTGAGATAACAAATTCTTGAGAAGGCAATTGTTGTTGTGCTGCTATTCTTGTTTAAAGCTGTGGGTTTGCTTGTCTGAGGTGGGGAGCGGGGAAAACTAAAATTGCTTACACAGAAATCCGAGGCCTAAACATGGAGGACCATGTAAGAATATGAACTTTTATCTACAAATAAAAGAAGCATCAGGCAAGCTTTCGACCTCACATGAATTGCACAGCACTGGAGACTTGAAAGAGATTCCACAAACATTTAAAGTCTGGGAATAGGGATGTGGCATGCTGTGGTGCTGGTGTAGGTAAAGCATTAATAGTTCATTTATTAGATTTAGTCAGGAGCGCATTACTGGTACCTGCATGCCAATGCCTTGGGATTTCTGAGGAGCTCTCCTGAACTCCATGTGGGCTCCTTACCTGCTGCCACTGCACACTGACTTTCAGTGGACCACTTTGGCTTTCCTCCTAGAACATATTTAAGTGTGAAATTTCAACTTACATTCAAGTGGTGATTAGTGAATGTAAAGGCAACATGCTCCTGAGCAGGCAACTCTGAGCTTCTTGCTTCTGACTCAGGAATATAACTCCTCAAGTACTTCTATTCAGTGTGGCTTCTGTTTTGAACACTGGCCCATCTATGCATACTGAAACAAAAGGTTATATATATATATATATATATATATATATATATATATTCCCCTTTCATTTAAAAGTTTCTGAGCAAGTTTACTGGAAGCTACACCACCTCGGCCCACACTGCAACCTGCCCAGCACCCCTGCTGCAGGAAACAAAGCTGGTTCTCTTCATGAGCAGCAGTTCCAGTCAGGCCCCAGGGAGTGGTGACTGTGAGCTTGTAAACGTGTTCAAGAATGTTTGCATGCTCAGTGCTGCTGGCATCGATTTTCAATGCAGCATCATTTTTCCTTATCATAGAAACAGAAGCTCAAAGTTTCATTGTTTAGGCTGACCTTGGGGCTACCTACTGCAGCTTCCTACAGAGATGAGAGAAGAATGACAGTAGTGCGATGGCTACCCTCTAGCACAGAAGTAACTATGAAGCATCTTCCTGGTAGGTTCATCATAAACTCTGTGTCTTGGTCACTTTTGTCTTGTTGCTTAGACAAAATAGCCAACACTCAAAATTAAGGAAGGAATGTGTCATTGAGCTCCCAGTTGCTGAGGGTTTCTGTCTGCTGTCAGCTGGCTCCAGGGCAGGGTGGTGTGGTGGGGGGCTGCGCTTCGGGTAGCAGAAGGTGGCAGAAGACAGCAAGAGCAGCAAGAGCACGAAGCAGGGAGAGCAAGCCTACTTTCCTCCATTGCTGCAGGCAGGCTGCCCCACCCAGGAAGGGTACAGAGTTCACACCGCCTCCTTGCCCGCCTCGTGCACAGGACGAGGATGCTCATACAGCGAGGTGCCGACAGCATCAGTTTTCAATTTGGAATCATTTTTCCTTATAATCGAAAAGGAAACTTAAAGTTTTGTTGCTTATGTTGACATTGAGGTTACATATTGCAGCTGAGTGACTCCTGCTGAGCCACTTAGTTAAGCTTCTAAATTTCTCAGGTTGGCATATTGTACCAAGCATTGCATTCTGGCTGCATTTCTATGTATAAATTGGTATGTGCCAGGCTTCATAAACCTTCTGCTACTCAATGAATAAGATCATATTTTGTGTTTTAGGACCAAGTTACTAGTTTTAACCCAAACAGAATTCTAGAAAGTTGACTGTAACTATCCCAAAGGTATTAAAAACGATTTTCTTCAGCATGTTCCACAGATGTTTGTCATATTGGCCCACTCAACTCCTCTGCCTGCTACCTCTGCTGTCTTTTCTGCTGTTGCACATCAAGGGCTTAGACACTCCTAAGTGTCACATTGATACAGGAGATGAAATACGAAATTTATCTCCTAACCTGATAGATGTCCAATATGCTGAGTCCCTGTTCTCCAAAAATAAAAAAAATGAATTCTAAGAACAAAAGAGGTTAAGAGTAGGAGGCAGAGAGAGAGAGAGAGAGAGAGAGAGAGAGAGAGAGAGAGAGAGCTCTAAAAGTCAGGTGGAGGCCCTAACATTGAAGATCCCACTTTACAGGGAAATTTTATAGAGCAATACCCACACAGACACAACACAGGTTACAGCTATGATTAACCAATAAAGACATAAATATAGTCACTTAGGTAACAGTGATCCAGTCAGGAAAGAAGTCACATAACAAAGGTGTATGGAAAAAACAAAGACTTTTTCTAGGAAATGATGAGTCCAGAGGTCTTGGTTACCCATGGGAGTGACTGATATCTATCTATACTTCATTAAGTCTGGTCATTTTATCTTTATCTTGAGGCCTGGTCTCCAACAGATGTGTCTCTGGCCACAGCTGAGATGTGTTTCACCTTTGTCCTGGCCGTCTCAAGGGCTTAACCCTATCTGATTGCCTGGGTTTCTATCTAGCTTAGCTGTCTATAAACACATGATAGCACTAATCATCTTAGATAGTTACAGAAAACATATACCGATTTCATCTTTACTGAGTTCTGGATTTATGGAAAAATAGAGTACAGAAAAAGTCAATGAAGATATATAACAAAGAAAAATAGAAATTAGCATAGGAAGCCAAGATATTGGTGAAAGAACTAGCCCCAAGGTATCAGGCAAGTTGTACAAGAAGCCTGCTTAAGCCCTGGCCTGGAACTGACTGTGACTCAGGTCACAGTTGCTAAGGATGGAGCAGGAATACTGCAGGAACCCAAAGTGGAGAGATACTTTGTCAGAGCATCGCTGTGGGAGCCTGGGGGTACTGGGTGTGGAATCCAGGACCTTTTCACTGAACTATGTCCTCAGCCATTTTGAATTTTGAATTTTAAGATAGGGTCTCACTAACTTCTTAAGTTGCTCAGGATGGGCTCAAATCTTCTTGCCTGAGCATCTCAGAGCAGTTGGAATTATAAGTGTGTGCTACTATGTCCAGTTCAGACTATCAGACTATCAATTTAATCTCTCTCTTTCTCTCTCTCTCTCTCACACACACACAAATACATACTTCTTTTAATGTGTATCCTGTGCTAATTCCTTTCAATGGGTAGTTCTCAATCCACAGTCTTCTCCAGAGTAGATGGCAAATGAAATAATTATTTATCTTGGTCCATTTTCTAATGTTCTAACTAAATAACACAGACCATACACTTTCTTTTTTTTAAAAAAGCAGAGGTTTCTGTAGCTTACACTGTTTAAGCCTAGGCAGTCCAAAAGCATGGCCCCAGCACCCAGCAAAGGTCTTCTTGCTAAGAGGATGGCCTTCTTGCTCGGGCAGTGCCAAGTGTCACATGTTTCAGGCTTCATGAGGAGTGGCCTAACTGCTGATCCACTGCTAGCCCAATAACACAACCATTCCCTTGGGACTCAATTAATCAGTGAATGCTAATTATCCCCAAAAGTACCAGCTCTCAATATGGCTGTCCTTGTAATTCAAACTCTTGGGCTCTGTAAACAGGTAGATCAGTATGAGTCCAATCTAGTAGTGAGGCTGGAGAGATAGCTCAGTAGAATAAGTGCATGTCTGGTAAGCACAAGGGCCTGAGCTCAATCCCTGGTACCACCAAAACCAAGACAAAATAAAACCCAAAAAACAAACAAGCAAAAAAAAAAAAAAAAACTGATCTAGTAGTGAGACCCTGAACATTCTGTGGACTCTTCCCTAAAATAAAAAAAATTAAAATCAATATGGCTGTCTTAGGGACCAAGTTTCCACCACATGAACTTTAGGAACATATCTAAATCACAATACTGATTTAAATGACATGTAAATACAAAGAAATGTTCTACTACCTCAGCATGAGGAAGAAGAGCCTTGGTGGCCTGCCTCAACTGCAGCCCCCCAGTGTCTCCTAAGGACCTGTCTAAGAGGTACCTAAAAAACAGGACACGGGCCTAAGGAAACTGTCGACCACAGTTGGAATAAGCCTCTGCAAACTCCTAGACCTAGTACCTGGCAGGACAGGCTCCTGGGTCAGCCTATGCTCTGAACACGGATTGAGTCCTCTGCCTGGTCCTTCCACTAGGGCAGGGGATGGTGATGAGCAGCCAGGAATTCAGGGCTCCTACCCATCCTAGGAACCAAACCCTGAGCTGAGTTCTGAAAATTGCCATGTCACAGTACTCATGGTCAAAAAACTTGAAAACTTAAAAAAAAAACAAAAAAAAGCTGAAAAGGAGAGGTTAGTCAAGAGGGTACAGGGAACACCTGGTGGACAATAGGTAGCTCTTTCAAGGTAGTCTTACAAAGACTTGTTAGCCAGAGGAGCCTGTGCTCTCAACTGTCATCATCAGTTACTTTTGAGCTAATTCACCCTTACTGTAAAGTAATTCTTCAACAGAAGCATGTAGAGCTTTTGAGTTTTTAGAAAGAAGATAGCCATTAGGATACTGAGTAAAGAGAAAGGTGGGGGATGACATTCTTGTTTCCTAGGAAGGAGAGGTACATATTCCCAACATACAGACCAGGAAATGTGGGCAGTCTCTTAAAGAACTTTCTAGAATATTAGTGCTTCAGCTTAAGAAGGTGATATCTCTTGGGGCCGGAGAGGTAGCTCAGTGGAATAAGTGCTCGCCTGGCAAGTGCAAGGGCCTGAGTTCAAGCCCCGGTTCCGAAAAAAAAAAAAAAAAAAAAAAAGTGATATCTCCTAAGTCATCTGCTGCTTCCATCAAGGTGGTTGGAGGAATCTCATGCCCCTCCCAGGGCAGGCATGTCTATAGAGCTGTGGTATCCCAGATGCAGCCATTGTAAAGCTAGTTCACCTTTACACTTTAAATAATTAAAACTAAATTTAATGGAGTTTCTCAGATGTACTAGGACAGACTCAGGACACCTTCAACACTCCGCAAAACACTTTCAGGATGAATATAAAATATTTAGCACATGCCCTGCCTTACCCACTACACATCAGCAGCATCCCTGTTTGCAGGTGTGCCAATCAAAATCATTTTCAGGTGTTGCCAATCGAGACCATCAAAATGAGTCCGTAAACTGGGTATGTTTTATGGCATAGAAAGTGCAGTCTTGTTAAACTTGATTTTTTAGAAAGTATATAGATCTATTAAGAGTCTATCAGTACAGTCTCTAGAACAATAAATAGAAAAAGACACTTTTCCCACCTATCAGGAAGGACTGAGTCAATTGTCTAGAGACACAGGTCCTATTAGCCATACACAGGGGGAGGTAAGAAGGAATAGCTGTCATACTTTCAGCTCCAAGAACCTGCAAATGCTCTGCAAATCATGTTTGGTGCTGAAATGAGTGAAAAGAATTCACTGTTAAGTACTTCGGCTTAGCTCTTTGTACATAATGGGCTCCTGGTCAAAAGATACAGAAGCTGTATACATGAGTAGGTTGAGCAGAAGCCCAGAGTCCTCCCAGTGCCTTAGTAGGCAACCTTCACAGGAGGCTTTGCAATGTGTTGTGCTCAGGTGTGTCAAGAGCCACTTAGTCCAGGAGGCCTGAAGGAGACCCTCTGGAATATGCTGGCCTGAAACCCATATCAAGGTGTTCTGTAGGGGCAGAGGCAGGTTGCATTTCTGTTCCTCAGCTGTGTCAAACACCACCGAAGGGTGAAATCACCTCAGGACACCAGCTATGAGTCTTCCAGGGTCCCACTGAGAAACTTGTTTTGACAATTTGTGATATCCAAGTCCTAAGCCAGCAGCCTGACTCAGGGATCTCAGTAGATCAGGTTCTGCCCCCAGAAGCCTTGAGAGTCCAATTAGAGATGAATGGTGATGAACCAAACATTTCTTAGAAACAGAAAAGAGACCGGAACTTAGTGAGAGTGCCTACAGGGAAATATGCTCTAATTTTTTCAGGTATAATCTCAATGAAGACAGGCCAGACTCTGGGGCAATGTCTTTCTTTAGTTTCTTCTATCTGAGCTTTATGGTATAGCACAAGTTCATGGATGTTGTTGTGTTATTTTAATTACATTCTTGCTTCACTTTATAAAGCTCTAGTTCAAATTTTTCTAGCTCTGCAAATAGACATGGTATTCTTTTAGAAAAGGTCTGGCTAGAAGTTGGCAAAACAAAGCTTATTAGCCTGAAAATTACCCTAGTTTATCACATTAGTCTACAAGACTGAGGATACCAGGGTAAGAGTTGCACTCAGAAATTACTCTTGTCTTAAACTCAAGGTTGTTTTGGATTCCAATAGAATCCCCCATGATGGCACTGCCCCTCAGGTCACAAGGACTCCTCTGGAGCTGTGACACCAAGACTGAGACCGTGACTGATGGTGCGTAGCTCATTCGCATTCCATAGGAGGTCCTTAGTAGGTCCTAGTAGGTCCTTTGCATGCAGCCACTCTGATTCACGTCTGCTGATTTTGCCCCCTTAAATTTCTCACACTGAAGACCTTTTCTATATTTTTTACTGCCTTTTGTTTCATTATTATCCCACCCTTCATTTCCTCTTACCTTCTAATTAAAGCTTCCACCTATAATTTCATACCCTTAATTCAGTTTTAATTTCTATTATCACAAGGGCCTCTGAGAGCTAGTTACAAAATGATAGTATTCATATCTTTTATAAAGGTATGATATTTAATTATTATCAAGATAACAAATTGTTAAATAAGACTATCATAATTATAGGCTCTATAAGAGCCATAAAATTTAGTACTCCACCATAAATTGTAGTTTCTGAGTTCAGGGTATTTTTCTGGAACAGAAGAACAAACTCTGAAACTGAATATCTTGTTAAACTCTGTTGTTGGAAAAACCAGGCATAGGGCCAAATCTGATACCAACAATATTTCGACTTTGTGTAGCCTCAGGACAAAAGTAGTCTTATTCCTATCTGAGAATTTCCTCCTCAGTAAATCAGCCATGGGATCTCTATAGCCTAGGGAAATGTTACGATTTTTTTAAAAAGAGAAATCTATACAAAGCTCAAACCATAAATACGTCAAATCATTATTTATGCGTCCATTAAACAATAATACATTTACCTTTATAGAGCTGAGCAAATTGAATGATTGCCTCAAGGAGCTAAACTACTCACAGATCTCTGTAGTGCTTGGCTTCTTACCCTTACTGTGGGGATAAAAGGCACATTGACATTCAGGGATTTGATTCCTGGAAAATTCCAGAACTAGTATCATGAACAGAGAGAAATAAATCTGGATCTCTATAGACAAACTGTCTTGCACCGATAAATATACTGGACAATTTTATAATGTTTTTGGCAAACAATTTTCAAATAATCTTTACCTTATGTTTTCTCTGAAGCACCTACATAAGAATCTCCCAGATGTCTTATTAAAAATGTAGTTTTTGAAGTATAAAAAGTAAAGCCATGGTGTTATGTTAAGCTGTAGGGGCCTCAGGTCAACAATTTCTGACATTGCTAGTGAAGCGGAAGACCCAATACTATTATGGACGACTGGATTCTTTTAGAATATTTTGCTGAGTTAACACACCTATAATATTCAAATAACAGAACTAAACAAAAAAAGGGGATACAGGTGAATGTCCATTTTGTATCTGTGTATTCAAAGTGGTTAGGATAGATATATAGTTACATTCTCCTAATGAATAGAGGAATTTGTTCTAATGATGTTTGTAAATAGGATATCATGTCCGCATCTTGTAATGCAATTAACCACTAGGAAGAATGTATGCAATGTGTTAATTATTGAAAATGTCTTACAGAAAAGAAAGAAAAAAACACACAAGCAAAAAAAAATATATAGTTTTCTAGTGTGTAATCTTTTTGATACTTTGCCATTGTGTTTGCCAGTGTTCCATTGAAGGTTTTTAAAATTATGTTTCATTATCTATTTTCATTAAGAAGATTGGCTAGTAGTTCTCTGTTCTGGTGATATCAGGGTAATTCTTGCTTCCACAAATGGCTTTGGGAGTACTGCTTCCCTTTCTATTTTACTAAGGAATTTGAGGAGTAGTGTCTCTAAATCTTCTCTAAATTTTCTTTATAGAATTCATCAGTGAATCCTTCAGGACCTGAGATTTTCTTTGTTGGGAGATTTTTAAAATTAAGTTTTCAATTTAATTGACTGATATGGGGTTATTTGTAATTTTTATTTAGAAATTTTATTCTTTTGATTCACCTTTGGTAATTCATTATACCTAGGAACACGTCCATTTCTTCTGAGTTTTCCAGCTGATGGGAGTACAGGTTCTCAAGGTAGATATTAATGATCTTCTGGATTTCTACAGGGTCTGTTGTGATTTCAGCCTTCTCATCCCTAATTACATGGATTTGGGTCTTTTCTTTCTTCTGTTTTCTTATAAGGCTAAAGTTTTGTCTATTTCATTTAATTGTTTTTAAAGAACCAACTCTTTGATTCATTGATGTGGTTTTTCTTTTCTTTTTTTTTTTTTGGCGGAACCGGGGATTGAACTCAGGCCCTTGCACTTGCCAGGGAAGCGCTTATTCCACTCAGCCATCTCCCTAGCCCCATGGTTTTTCTTAGATTCAATTGTATTAATCTCTGCTCTGATCTTTATAATTTCCTCCCTTGTAGGACTCATCCCAGGGATTCAGGATGCAAATCGATAAATGTAATACCTCATATTAAGAGGATCAAGGATGAAAAGTATATGGTCATCTCAGTAGATGCAGAAAAAGGAATTGACAGGCTCCAGCATTCATTCATTCATGACAAAACCCTATAGAAAATAGCAATGGAAGGTCCTTATTGCAGTATGATATAAGCCATCTATATCTAACAGCCAACATTATATTAAGTAGTCAAAAATTGAAAATTTTTACTTTAAAATCAAGAAGACACCAGTCTTGTTTAATATAATCATCAATTTTGTTTAATACAGTCTCTGGAAACATCAATCAGAACAATTAGACAATAGAAAGAAATAAAAGGAATATGGATAAGAAAGGAAAAAGTTAAATCATCATTGTTTGCTGATGACATGATACTCCACACAGAAGACCTCCAAAGCTCCACCAAAATACTGCTAAAATTAATAACCACATTTGATAGCATAGCAGGTTACAAATTCAATACTCAAAAATTAATGGCATTCCTGTACATGAATAATAAACTAAGATAAGGGAAACAACACCTTTCACAATAGTATCAAGAAAAATGAAACACTTAGGGATTAATTTAAGGAAGTAAAAGACCTACACATTGAAAACTATAGTACTCTGAAAAGGACATTAACAAAAGTATATCAGAAAATAGGAAGATGACATCCCCTGTTCTTGGTTAGGTATAATCAATATGATGAAAATAGCCATGCTTCCAAAACCGTTAGATTTACTATTATTAATTAATTAATTAATTTATTTATTTTGTAATTTTTAGGAAAGGGTCTACAGGGTGTTCAGGGTCTCATCACTAGATCAGACTCATAGTGATTTGTCCCTATACAACCTCCCAAGAGCTGGGATTACAGGCCTGCTCCACCAGGCCCAGTCTCAATTGCCATCTCAGTGTACCTCGGAGGTAGGGCCAGTAAGGCAGGCCCGGGGATCAAGCCCCCGCAAAACTGTTAGATTTATTACAATTCTGAAAATGCCAGTAGCATTCCTCAAAGAACTAGAGAAAATAATTCTCAAATTCATATGGCGCCAGAAGAGACCTATGATAGAGAAAGCAATTATAGGCCATAAGGGCCAGGCAGGCACACCACATTCGCTGATCCAAAGCTACACGACAAGGCTACCATGATGAAAAAAGCACTGTACTGGCCCCAAACATGCCTGAGCATCAGTGGAACAGAAGATACAAAAACAACTCCACGAACACTCAGCCACCTTACCCTGAGAAAAGAGCCAAACATCCTTACTGCAAGAAAGATGGCCTCTTCAATGTATAGGCTGGAAAAGCTGGCTTTCCACATCCTGCAAATTGAACTTCAAACAATATCTCTCACCATGTACTAAACTAAAATTAAGTGGATGAAAGATCTAAATATCAATACAGAAATACTAATTATGCTGGTAAACAGAATAGGTAAAACTCTGAAAGACACAGGTACAGGCAAAGATTTTATGATTGAAGCACCAATCACAGGACATATAACAAAGAATCAATGACTGGAATCACATCAAATCAAAAGACATACACGGCAAAGGACACCACTAAGAGAGGGAAGAGACAACCCAAAAAATGGAAAAAAATCTTACCAGTCATTCCTAAGACAAAGGATATTTAGAATATATAAAGAACTCAAAAAATATGTATAAGATCCACAAATTTAAAGACTGAACCCAAAAATGGGCATCTGGAATGAATAAGACTTCTCAGATGAAGAAGTACAAACAGCAAATGAATACGTGAAATACTGCTTGACCTCACTGGTCATTCGAGAAATGCAAATTAAAACAACATTGAGAAAAAAAAAAACATTGAGATTACTTCTCAGTTCAGAAAAAATGGTTATTATCAAGAAATCAACCAATGACAAGTGCTAGTGAGGCTGTGGGGGAGGTTGGAAGGAACTTTTCTTCATTGCAGGTGGACGTGTAGACTGGAACAAGTTCTATGGGAACCAGCATGGAGATTTCTCAAAATATTAAAAAGAGAGGGTCCATTTGACCCAGTTGGTCCCCTCCTAGCATCATACCCCAGTGATATGCATGCACATGTTCACAACAACAGAATTTATAATAGTTAAATCTTGGAAAAAGCCCAGAAGCTCGTCAATGGATGGATGGATGGATAGATGGATGGATGGACAAAGCAGAGGTGTATTCAATAAATATATGCAATGGAGTACTA
>NW_004524622.1:12555525-12556992 GCF_000260255.1 Octodon degus
GTCAAAAAGGCAACTGCTAGTGGGAAACCAGAGAAAATAACAGCTGGTGATCTCTTCCACCCCCTAATTATTTAATGTCTAACAGAACAGAAATGTTTCTCAAGAACAGGAGTTACTTAGTCTTGGGAAGGACAAAAAGATTTCTCAAGAGCGGATCAGTCTGGTCTGCAGCCTTTTAGAACACCTGAGAAGATGGTGCTTACCTGGCTAGTGAAACAGGAATGCCCAACTATGCTTGTTCTAGAGTCCTGCTAATGGCTGCAGCATTTAGTGCTTAAATTTCATTTCTATAAGTATAAACCTGTCCTTCAAAAACAAGTTTCATTCTCTAGTGTCCTTGGTTCTTTTCTTCTTAAAAGCACACACACACACACACATACACACACACACACAATTTTTATCTATTTTCTCCTCCTAATAGCACCCTGTCCTATGTCCATAAACAAGGACATACTGTATGGGATTCTGAACACGTAAGCCTCTGAGCTAGCAGCCTTCTAAACTTTGACTGCTGCCAAATTCCTAATACTCATGTGATAAACATTTATTCTGTCTCCCTGACACTATCACTAAGTGCTAATTTTTTGAACAGAAATTCCAGTCATACTCCTGTCAGTATACACAGATTTTTAAGCATTCATTTCACTATTTTCTTATGCTTTATCCCTTTCTTTCAGAGTTGGTGTAAAGCTAGTGCCTTGCAGAAAATATTTGCATCAAAAAAACTCAGTTGTTCAATTAGAAGCCTCCCATCTGAAGTAGGACTGGAAGAAGAGAGGTGGACGTAAGGGGTGCCACTTCCCAAGTCTCTTCCCCTTCAGGGCTCCTTGACCTGACCCCAAAGTGGGCATATCTAGTTGGTTCTGGCCTGGAGCTCAGAACAGAACCCCCATGTCCTGCAGCTCCACAGAGACTTGATAGGAGGCTCCAACTCTGGATCTCACTTGAAGCAATGGAAAAATAGTCCCTGATGCGAGCTTTCTGGAGCATTCCATTTCTCATCCCAATAACTCTGCGAGGAAAGTGTTGTTACTATCCTGACTTACAGGTAAGCAAATGTGGGTTACGACTGTGAGTTAGCTACCCCAAGATCTCACAGCCACTAAGTGCAAAGAACAGGAGTCACCCCAGACAGACTGCGTCCAGGTATCCTCCACCCCTGAGCACTGTCTTGTGTGAAAGTGAAGTGTCTTAGTACTTTTTCACTGGGCCCAAGTTAGGAAGGAGGAAGCAACAGGAAAAGGTCTCTTACTGGTTGCAACTTGTAGAAAAAAAGCTGTTCTGTGATGGCACATCATTGTCCTGGGCTCAGAGCCCTAAAAATTATGTTTGAGAAACTCCCTGCCTGCTGGTGATTCTGTTACCTGGAAGCTCTAAGGGGTTCATTTTAAAAACTAGGTTTGCCGCTTCCCAGAATAAGAATTTGCCTAGCAGTCACTCTTAATTTAAGCAAAATTAAGTATCCAA
>NW_004524622.1:12572450-12590789 GCF_000260255.1 Octodon degus
AAAAAAATGTATGCTGAGTAATGGTCACACTGTCCCTAAAGGTACTGTTCTGTTAAATGACAAATTTGTTCGCCAAACAGGATGCAGTTTCTACCTTTAAAACCTCTATACTTCTAAGGCTCCTGGCCGTTTATCCTCTCCTGTGTGAGTATGGTCAAGCGGTCCCAGGCCTGGTAATAAAAGGCTCATATTTAAATTTTAATTTGGACTCAGATCTGGTTTCTATGTTGAGATCCCAAAACAGAGGCCATATATTTGGGTTAAAAGGAGAAAGGGTTTATTCAAAGCTAGCTCCAAGGAGATAGAGGGGCCTATTTTGCTCAAACCACCATCTCTCCATTTACAGGTAAGCAAAGGTCTTTTATGGAAAGCAACAGAAGATACAGCAGATTTTCACCCTTGCCTCAGCACTTCCTGCCATTATCAGCTCACCTGCATTCTGTGGAAAAGAAAACAAGCTTGTGGCCTCCTGGAGCGGGCATCTGCATGTGCTGTCACATTCTGGCTGAGGAAAGGAAGAGTTGTGGCTGTGGGCTCAGCAGGAGAAAGCTTGGAAAAGTTGTTTATCTCTAAAAGAAAAAGACTCCAACTTTTAAAGTTCCATTTTCCAGAGTTGGTCACACCTCCTCCCATCACACGTGCCTTATTTTAGCCTTAGTATTGAGGGCCTTAGCGACATCATCTGGTCGTCTGATTGGCTCTCTCATGCTACACGGTTGCAGAGATTCCATCAAAGGTAGCTGGAGCACAAGCAAGGGACAGCCAGCTGCCTGAGCATGAAGACATATTGCTAAACAGCACAATCAACTACCAAAGAAAGGCGGTTGGGGGATATCTAGTGTTACATCTGCTAGCAGGGCTTTCAGCTTTTAGGCCATCATGTATAAGATCTGCTTTCACACCCTCCCCATTTCTACTTATTTTATTAGGTGGACACACAAGAAAGTCTTTGATGTCTTCCCCCTCATCTCTGATTTTTTTTTTCCTGAAGATATCGCCAGTTAACCACCTGCGACTTTTGCCGGTCACAGCATGTCCCACATTAAAGGGGATGTGGTGGATGACTGGAGTCATTGACACAAAAACTCTTGCCACATGTGTGCCACAGCTTTAGAAAGAGCAGTTCTTAGAGTAATTTTCCTCAAGTCCATTGTCAACTCTACTCTTATGTCTTGTAGAGGTGGCACCACCTTGACAAACCTTGTAATCACATATGAAGTGAGTCAGAAAGAGCAAAACAAATCCAATCTGTATGGTAGATTTGAGCTAAGAAAGCCAGTGGCCATACTAATTAAAGAAAGTGAATATCTGTGACATAAGCTTAGTTCTGCCAGAAAGGTATGTCAAGCAAATATTTAAGAATTCCCCTTTTTTTGTAAGCTGATTAGAATTGCCCTGTGGGAGAAATCACACAATTTAGTAATGCGAAAACCAAGAATTACAGTCCAGTAACATCTTTTGGGTTTCATTGGTACACATAGAGAAATGCAAACACTTTTTTTTTATTGTCTGTCAGAGGTGAATATTCTATTGGCATCTAAATACTATAGGTGTTTGAATTCAACTAAACAATCTAACACTGTCTATCAATCTAGGGTTATCCTCAGAAGTTATTGACTTGCGCCTTTTATAGCTCATCATATTAATATGGCTTTACTTTATATACCTCATTTTTATACTTTTCTGCTGGATGGTTAAGACAAAGATATAGCAACACCTATATACCCAGAAATGTAACTTTTGTATCTGATAAGTTCAGCCAAGTACTCTCAGGATTTATCCTGTAGCCCTGTACCACCCTTTGTACATCCTTTTGTCAGTGTCAGACATGAAGATGAGTCACGGCCATTGCTTGACCAATTTGCTTTCTGTGAAAGCCTAAGAAAATGTTTTTTCTCTCCATGTGACTCTCCCCAGGCACACTATACATCATCAAACACATTCCCCTGTGGTTTCATAATCTTCTAGATCAGAAAATTTGGAGCACAACTGAGTTACATGTTGTTACAGTACAGGTTCTCCTATGTCCCAAGTCTTCACTGACCTTGAAAGGCTAGGGCCATAATGTTGGCTGACCTTGCCGCCCTTCATTTTCTCCAAATTTTGATCTGCTAACTTAGGTTGTTAACCCTCCATAAGAGAAGCTAATTATTAACCTGCAATATATGTAGTTCGGTTTACCCTGTCTGTCTAAATATCAAACATTTTGGCATATAATGGAACAGGTATTTTCCATCAAATATTGATATGTTGAACTTTAAGTCCTTACAGAATATGAAGGAAAAATAACATTATAAAAGTAGAAATAAGCATTTACATATTTTTACAAAGAAATTTAGAAACGTAACCATATACGGAATTGTAAGTCCTTATACTAGGGAGACAATGTGATATTTACAGATGTGGGTCTGGTTTATTTCACTAATAAATATATCTTCAAGTGGCAACCACTTAAATATGAAGGCTTCGAGTTTATCATTCTTTATAGCTGAGCAATACTCCATTATATAAAAGTACCACATCTTTTTCAACCATTCCACATGTGATGGGCATCTTGGTTGTTTCCAAGATCTGGCTATCACAAATAGCTATAAACATAGTTGCGCATATATCACTATGATATGACACTTTCAGTTCCTCCAGGAAAATTCCCAATAGAGGAATAGGTGGTTTAAATGGGATTTCCAGTCCTAGTTTTCTAAAGAGTCTCCACACTGATTTCCATAACGGTTGCACCAGTCTATACTCCCACCAACAGTGGAGAAGCATTTCCCTTTCCCCAATCCTGTTCTCAGAAAGTCTCAACCTCAAATCAAAAATGATCAAATGAAATAAAGAAGGCCACTATATATAGGTTAGGGGAAAAATTCAAGAGGAAGAGGTAACACTCATAAATGTTTTAAATGCACCAAACAAGGGAACACCCAACTATATAAGATAAATCTTAATGAACATGAAAAATCTAATATCCAGTACCACAATTTTAACAGGAGACCTTAACACGCACTTATCCCAAAAAGATAGGTCAACCAGACAAAAACTTAGCAAAGAAATAACAGAACTGAACCACAGCTTGAAACAATGGACTTGGCAGACATATACAGAGTAGTCCACCCAAACACAGCTGAATACACAATTTTCTCGGCTGCACATGGGTCATTTTCTAAAATAGACCACCTACTGGTCCATAGGTCACGCTTAAGTATGTGCAAGAAAACAGATATTATCCCATGCATATTATCTGACCACAGTGCAATGAAACTGGAAATAAACAACTAAAGAAACCAGAAAAACCTCCTAAATACATAGAAATTAAATAACACCCTACTCAGCAACCCATGGGTCACAGATGAAGTTAAACAAGAAATTTAACAATATCTACAATTCAATGAAAATTCAGGCACAACTTATCATAATTTATGTGATGCAATGAAAGCAGTTCTCAGAGAGAAGTTATAGCTGTGAACTCACACATTAGGAAAACAGAACAGGAACAAGTAAACATCCTAATGTTCACCTCCAACATCTAGAAAAGAAGGAACCCACTAAATCTGAAGGTGGAATTTCAGGTTGTAGCAAGGTGAGAAATATCCGGGAGATTGCTTGCCCAGTTAATAGAGCATGTATTTCTGAACCAGTTATTGTTTTCCTACTTAACTGAATAAGTCTCAGGCAATTTAAAAGCTGTTGCCTGAAGTTAATGTTAATTGACATTAATACATTAATTATGTTAAAATTTAGATTCCACTGATCAGAAGTTTATATGACTTATCGTGGTTCTATTGCTCAAGACTTCTAGTTTGAAAAACTAATTTAGCAAAAATACTCCACACAAAGAAAAAAACACAAGGGCAAAACATCTGTAGTCAAATTCTCCATTTTTCTAGTTAAGGGATAGTGATAAAAGTTAATTTTCAGCAAATAAGCTTTGGCAAATATTTTGAAAAACTCATTTGTGATGAACCAAGGTCAGTTAGTCAAAAACAGGGGTAAGTTTAGATGACAAAAGTTCATTAACATCCACCAAGTAGCGGTATGCTCCATGCGTAGCAAAGGGCTTTCCTTGCAACTATTTCTAATCTAGAATAGAGTAAGGAATGTCACTGTGTATATTATTTTAGCCATAGTTATTCCAAAGAATCATCTTAAAAATACTTCCATAGGGGCTGGTGAGATGGCTCAGTGGTCTAAAGCACCTACTTAGAACAAGCTTAACAAAGCACAGGGACCACGCTTCAGTCCCCCAGCACCACATTCGAGCCAGCTCCAGTCTCAATCGCCATCTCAGTGCAGGGGGCGGGGCTGGTACTGCATGCGGGGATCAAACCCTGGTCCCTACATCTGACTAAGCAGGTGCTTTAAAACACTGAGCTATCTGGCCAGCCCCAAATCACCCTTTTCTAAGTCACAGGTAAATAAAGCTTTTCTAGAGAGCAACAAAGTAGCACAAGCTGTTTTGTTTTTCAGCATTTTACAGCAAAGTTTTTCAAACAAATCACCACTAATTCTAAATTCTCAAAATCTTTTAATCCAAACGTTTTTCACTGACAAATAGTTGAAGAACCTTGAACTCTAGGTTGCCTCACAAAGAAGCCTAAGAATGATGTCACACCCCAAATGGCTTACGGAATTCTAGATGGTACTGAGATCCTTCTGCTCATCCTAGAATAAAAGTAGTTATAAACAGAGAAGAATAAAAGAAGAAAAGGCAAACAAAAGCACCAAAACAAATCAAACCAATCAGGTACCTCAAACTAAAATGAAACAAATGCATGTAAATTTTTCTTCCTCTGACTCTCCTCTTGTTCCACTCAGTGTCCCAAGATAACCCCTGGTGGTGAAGGCACTTGTCTCACCCAGTGGCACTGAGACCAGCTAAGCACAGAGGGTTAGAATATCTCCAAATGGTGGAAGTCCTGACTGCATCCAAATGGCCCTGCCAAACAACTTACAAGAAGGTGCAAACCACAGCAAGACTAAATCCCTAGCAAGAGCGTTCCAGTGGGAGCTCCGGTGGAGCTCTTCACCAGCTCCCCAAATAACCCTTTTCCTTTTTCCTAGTCATCATCGATGCTCATTCTACATGATAAGCAGACATTTCAGCAACAAATATAGACAGCTGGACAACTTTAACTTTAACTTCTTGTTTAAGTTTTCTTAAAATAGGTAAGTAAAACTACATTGTCCTGGCTTAGGGCCATCAGCAAGAGATGATCTAGATCTTTCACTATCTGTGTTTGAGAACAGGATCAATTCCTTTTGATGAAGTCATGACAAGTCAAATGCTTTGTTGTAGAACCCTATAAAAACTGTTTTGGGAAGCCATGTAACCTACACCATCTCTGATCTTCCACAACATTTGTTAGCCATTTGTTTCTGTCATCAACTATCTTCTTACTGAATGCCAAAGTAATGGCAACATCATCTTCAGGACCAGAGTATCTAAACAAAATGTGATGCTTTCCCATTTCATAAAATATTCCTCTGCTTCTTTAGCCATATCGGTACCCAGTGCTTTGTAGTATTTCATTTTCGAGGATTTCTCATTTTCTATATGTTTTTCCCATCCATCAAATTCAGGAATACTGTAGAAAGAAAGCTCTTGCTTATTTTTGCTTGCCCTTGTAACCAGAGTAATACATTCTTCAACAAAATCATGTTTCAGAAGCAATGGCCAATGATGATGGGTGAAATTAATAAGTAGGTCTTTTATGTGAGAACCATATTTTTATTATTAATTTTATTGAGAAACAAATAGCAATGAGACATCAAAACCAATTAGTAGGACAGTTTCAATAATTAGTACATTGCATATTGTTGTCTTTGTAGTGGTTATTCATAGTACAAGATGCAGACATGATATACTGTCCAAACATTATTAGTATAAATCTTTCTTCTCATTGAATTAAGAGAAGGTAACTGTATATTTTTAAGTATTTTATATATACAGATACAAAATTGTCCTTCATTTAAATCCCCTTTTTTGTTTAGTTTTGACAGAGATGGGTATTCCATTGCCATTTAAATATTGTAGGTGCATGAATTCAGAAAAATAATACAATATAGTCTAGTAGTCCATAATAGTAGTGGATTATCCATAGGACTGGCATTGCCAGAAGTTGTTGACTTGAGCTTTTTACAGCTCAGCATATTAACATGAATTTACTTTTGTTTTGGTGGAACTGGGGATTGAACTCAGACCCTTGCGCTTGCCAGGGAAGTGCTTATTTCACTGAGCCATCTCCATGGCCACTGGATTTACTTTTTATACTTTGTTTTTATATTTTTTTGCTGGATGGTTAAGACCAAGATAAAGCAAGACCTATATAACAAGAAATGTACCTTTTATATCTGACAAGGTCAGTCAACTCTCCTCTGGATTTATCCTGAAATACTGTACTGCAATTTGCAAATCCTTCATCAGTGTCAACTATGTGGATGGGACACAGCCATTGCTTGACCAATTTGCTCTTTGTGAAAGCCTAAGAGAATGTTTTCTTTCCGTGTGACTCTCCTTAGGCACACTCTACATCATCGATCACTTTCCTCTTTGGCCCCATAATTTCCTTGATCAGAAAATTTGGGATATCACTGGGTTGCAAGAACCATCTTGTCCCTGATCAGTCATAATCATAATCTTCCCATGACATAATGTTTTTAGAAATTCTGCATCATCATAACCTAGTTTCTACTGTAGACCAACTATCTTAATAATAATATTTATTTCTACATTTTCTATAATCTGTTTATGAAAAGCTTGTCTTACTTTAAGAATTTTACTCCTTAGTGTAAAGACTCCCTATCTGTCTTGCTGAATTACACTTGTTCTAGACGCTGCAGGTGACTTGGTTTTGTCTTTCTGTCAGTATCAGCATATACTCCAGGGGATACTCACCACCAGCATGGTTAGCATCATCCACTTTGGGAATTCTTTGATTTCACTATGTTTTACTAATGACTGTTTCTTACTCAGTTGATACTGAAACATAAATTTCAACCAGTTCACAACACTTTCTACAATGTCACAATTAGAGGCTACTTCAAAATTTTTTTGATAGTTGGCATTTGGATCCCAACCTTTTGGTTTGCAGAGTGATATTTTCCTTAGTCTGAGAATCAAAATTACATTTCCAATAAGACAGTAAAAAGCTATGTTTGTTTGTGTTTTTACTTGAAATGGTTTCACTGATCCACAAGTTTTGTTCTTTTTCTTAACTGTTTCAATCAGTTTACAAACAACTTGATCTACTCCATAATCTGCATGCCGTCCACCTTTGTAGTTGTGATACTATTTACAAACCTGATTTGCTGGAATCTTTTCTTTCCTCAATAGGACAAACATCTCATGTTTCACTTGCAAGGTCCTGGATAACTTTCAGGGCTATCCCAATTTCAACCAATTTGTCTCTCACGTATAGGTCCGCATAACTGCAAAATCCATTTACTGGCAATTTCTTCCCATAAAACATGACCTGACCCCTTTACATGAAGCAACCAAGTAATATGCTTTTCTTCGCAGGAGGGCCATGATGTCCTTGTCATGCTTTCTATCTTAAATCTATTATTTTAGATTGGATTGGAGTGTTATGCATATGTAAGATCTAGTATAAGCCTGGAGCAGAGGTGACTTTTCTACAGTGAACTCCTACATCTTCATCACTCAACCACGTCACCTGTGTCACTGGCTCCCCGACCCAATATATGCATCAGGACAAATGACAATATGTTCAAGCTGTATCTTCTTCTGATATGCTCTCCAACAGACAACTTTTTTAAAGTATCATTTTTTGTTTGCAAGCTCTGACTCTTTGTTTTCCCCCACAGCATGATCTGATTGTGGACTTCATGTGGGGTCAGCTGTGTGTGTAGCTCAGAAATGCAGATCTCTTGAATCCTTTCTGCTCAGCTTGTCTAAAGTGGCACCAGAATATGACCCCAGAATTTGTTCCTTCAAATCAACAAATCTTCAAGGCTGGACTTTTCTTTTTCAAGGCATCTTAAGCCTTGAGTTGGAACCCTTCATTTTATCTATTTCAGCACTGAATGAACTTGATGCCTGGTATTGTGAAACTTTATATGTAGGTTTTGTATTTTCAGTTCTGTGAGTTCTTTCAACCCATCAGGACATTCTCCAAACACTTCCTCATCCTCAAACCCAAGCTTTATAAGGTGCAACTAAATTGACAAGAATTAAGAACACTTTTATAGCTCTGATAAGTTCAGCAAAGTGTCAGTGAATGCAAATAGATTTATTATCCAACACATAAGTATATCTAATTTATAGAACAAAGACAAATGTTTGTTCAATTAAAGCCAATAGGTGTGGATTGAGTTTATATGTCAGGAATAAATTTAAAAAGATATCTGGTCAGGTGTGGTGCATGCACAGGAGGCTGAGGAAGGAGGAATTTGAGATTAGCTTGGGCTACAAAGTAATCTCAAAGCCATCTTCAACTGCATAGTGAAACCTTGTTTTAAAAATAAAAAAAATTAAGAGATCTCAAATTTTATATGTCTAGAGTGTAAACATATATGAAATAAAAGAGGGTACCTATTGGTTATTAGTATATATTAAAATTACATAGCTCTGGGGCCTGGGAGACTGCTCAGTGGAATAAGTGCTTCCCTGGCAAGCACAAGGACCTGAGTTCAATCCCCGGTTCTGTCTAAATAAATAAATAAATAAATAAAAATAAAAAAAATTACATAGCCCTAACTCTATATATTTAGAGCTTAGAGTGGAATTATTGTTTGTTTTTAGATGTATACATACATCTATGCCCAATATGTTTATGGCATGAACTAAGTTGAAAGTTGTTTATTTAACCCATCATGAACTATTTACTGAAACATTTTGTAAGTTAATATTCAAATGTTTTTCTAACTCATATAGGTCACTTTTAGTAACCAAAACCTAATGATGAAAACACAAGAAGTTTATTTTAATAAAATATGAACCTCTTATTTTTAAATTTAGTTTTGTAAATTTAACTATGAGTGTTTTAATATTTTAAAAAAACATGTGTGCAGACATAGAAAATTTAACATTTGAATTATAGGTAAAAACAATTATTTTAGATAGCCGATCATAACAGTTAATACTATATATATTATGTTTGGGCAAGGAGAGTTCTTCTGTGTGCTACACAGACATTAATAGACATTGAATTTATAAGGTTGATTTTTCATACTATCTTGATAACCTAACAACTTGTATGGAAATCTGTTACTAACTTTAAAGATATATTTACTCTTACCAAGTGATTTAAATTAGCCTACTGTTATGCTACATGAACCGCAGGCATCTGAAATAATGTCTTGAGTGTTTATTTATCTATGAGCCCATACAGGAGCACTTTTTTTGTGTGTACACATGTAGTTTTACTGTAGCAAAGCAACTTGTTTGGGGCCTGGGAGATGGCTTAGTAGAATAAGCACTTCCCTGGCAAGCGCAAGGGCCAGAGTTCAATCCACAGTTCCGCCAAAAAAAAAAAAAAAAAAAAAAAAAAAAAAAGCAACTTGTACACTTTGAACGTTTAAAACTGTACATTACCTTTTCCTTTCCAGTGAAAACAAAAAAAGAATTTAAAAAAAAACCAAGAAAATGACACTAGAGAATGTCAATTCCAAGTAAGTCCCTATAGGTTCTGCTGATTCCCACTGAGGGCAGGGCTCAAGTCATCATCAGGAGAGAATTTTATTTTAAAAGTGTCATTGCAAACTGCAAGGATGTCTGTTAACATCACAATTAAACATGCCAAAGGAGAAGCCATGTTATCAAATGCCGCTTAACCCAGCCAAACATCTCAAACCCACCCTTTGCTGACCTTCTATGCCCCATTTCCAAACAAAAAATTTAAATCTTTTTTTAAGTAAGAGAAAATAGGGGCTGGGGAGATGGGTCAGTGGAATAAGCGCTTCCCTGGCAAGCACAAGGGTCTGAGTTCAATAATTGGTTCTGCAAAAAAAAAAAAAATTAAATAAATAAAAAACGTGCCTATAGCTCTTCGTTGTACTTTTTTTTTTTTTTTTTCCCCTGTGGAACCAGGGATTGAACTCAGGCCCTTGCGCCTGCCAGGGAAGTGCTTATTCCACTGAGCCATCTCCCCGGCCCTGCTGTACTTTTAAGTGTTTGCATTTTCTTGGTGTTTGAAGGATGAACTCATCCTAGTCTTAATTCATGTAGATTGTGTGTTCATATTCATATGTACAACACCAATTTTTACAATATAAAAGATTTTTTCAAATAAATAAATAAGAGAAAATACATAGGTACATGTTGGTAAATACTAACGGTCCTTAGTCACATAGAGACACAGTGCAATCTCTGAGCCCAACATACAGAGAGGAGGAAGAAAGCTAGAACTCTGTGCGCTGCTACACGGGGCCGAGCAGCCTGCAGCTTCCAGCGGAGCCAAGAGCACGGAGCAGAGAGTTTCCTTTTTCCCAGAGCACGGTGGTGCTGATTCCAAAAAGTTTGTGGAGACAGGAGGGAAGCGCAATGAACTGAGAGTGGAAGACTGTGGAGATCCTTGTCCCACTGCATTCTGCAAGGTTTCTCCCCACTGAGTAAGTCGAACCACGGTGTTGGAGAGGAGAGACCTCAAGAACAGGGCGATGAGCACAAGGGGGGGGGGGGATACTGCAACTTGCTCCCAGGGACTGGAGAACATAAAAAATAAAGGAAAAACAAGAAGGTTGGTATCCCTCAGTATTCAGCTAGTCATCTTCTCCTTCGTCCTCCTCAAGCTCCTCACCCTCCTAGTCGATGTCCTCCAGCCCCTCCTCCTCCCCCCTCCTCTTCAGCCCTGCCCCTCTTTCCCACCTCTCTTCTTCCTCCTCCCCTCCTCCTACTTTTCCCCTCCTCCTCCCTCCTCCCCCTCCTCCTCCTCATCATCATTCTCTTCCCCCTCCGCCTCCTCGTTATCCGTGTGGGGAACCAGGTAGTACCGCAGCGGATTGGGCCCGGTGTCATCCTTGATGACCTCTCCTAGCTCATCTGCATCCGCATCCCAGGTAAAGAAGCTCACAGGGGACTAGGGATATGGCTCAGGAGAATACGTGCTTGCCTGGCAAGCACAAAGGCCTGAGTTCAATCCCCTGGTCCGCAAAAAAAAAAAAAAAAAAAAAATAGAAGAAGGTCTCAGGCTCCTCATGCGGCCTCTTCCTACTGGTTTTATTCTGCTTTTGACTTGGACGTTTCGTCACATCCTTTCCAGATTTCCGTTTGATTTCAGTGGACTTTGAAGACGGATCATCACTCTCATTCAGATGAAATTCTTTGGAGAGAACTTTATTTTCAAAGTAAGGATTTTCAACAAAACAAAAATCAATTCTGTAACCTGATTTGATACCTTCAAATTCTGTCACTTCAACGCTGGTCAAATAATGCTTGCTTCTTCCCCAAGCAGCGCGGACACTTGTGGGTGGTTAACAAATGTCTTTAACTGAAAATTTGGGATTTAGGCAATCAGTTCTGACTCTTCTGAAAAAATGCTTGGCGGAGTTTGTCGTATTTCTGTTCTACTTTCAGTATTTTCTCGCTGGCTTGTTCATTAAGTCTGTCTATTTCATTTTGTACTTCATCGATGTGTTTAATTGCTCCCCCCCCCCAATTGCTTCTTGTTCCTCTTTTGTGAGGTCTCCGCCCACTCTTGGCTGGAGTTGAGCTCCTTTTCACTGACCGGGTGCTGCTCCGAGGTCAGGAGCTGTAGGGGGAGAGAAGGGAAGGCGGGGCGGGGGCGGGCGGCTTCCCTGAGCCACAAGCCTGCGCCCTCGGTCTGACCGCTGCTAGTGCAGCTCGCTAGCCCTCCGCCTTGCTCTCTGCAGCGCTCTGCCCTCACGGAGCAGGGCCGGGCGGTTTGCGGGGCAGCCGCGGCTCCTGCTTGCGGTGGGGCGGCTCAGCTCCCTCTGTCGCGCTCTGCGCGCCAGCGTGCCTCAAGGGGCACTTTTGGAAGATAATGTACACTTAAATGTTAACACATCGAAGCATTCCTTTTAGCCTAAGTTATAGGGAATGTTTAGCTCATCAACGTTAAGGCCTTTACTCCTATCAAAGCCCTGAGCCTGTCAATCCTGCTTTGGCAATGTTTTAAGTTTGGATACTCTGATATCCTACATAAAATGTTTTTTGATGGATTCCTCAAAAAGAACCCACAAATAAAAATAAAGATGAATGATTGAGCTCAAAAAAGTATTTCTAAACTGGTTATTAGCACATGATGAACGGATGGACAAACACATAAACGCAGAAAACAGTTATCTTAAATCAGAGCGTACTCTCAGATACACTGGCCAAACTGAGCCGTTTTATAGGTTTTAGGCTTGTAATCGTAAATAAACTAGTCAAAATTTTCTTTATAGGTCATCAATGAACACAGATCTCTTGTAATAAGAATCTGAAGGGAGAAAAAACCACCACTTACATCTGTGAAAGCAAAGATGGATTTTAAGAGGGTCCCTAGGCTGACAGTATATTTTACTGAAAGAGCCAACTAATGAGCTCCTCTATGTTGCTTTGATAGCCAGAGCCACAGCCAGACTACTAGAGCACTGTGTAATTGCTCCCTCTAAAAGGAAGACTGTTAAAGGCATTTCCAACTATTTTTATCTTCATGAGTGCTCTTCTTTTTTCTAAACAATAGTTTGTGGGCAAAGGAAAACCTGTCACCTCTGACATCCTCTGCCAAAGGCTTCCTTCTTCTCCTGCACCAGCTCCCCCTGGCCCCCTAGGCAAGCCGCCTTCCAGCCTCCTGTGTGTCACTGGCCACTGGCAGAGGCCAGCCAGATGTGCACAGCTTTAAACCTATCACCCTTGAGTAATTGCCTTTGCTCTACTTCTGTAACAGCTTGCTAATCTCTTTGCACCTTAGCCTCTCATACCCCAGGCCTGGAGCTCAGACTTTGGAATGCTGAACTCCTCTAGGCCCACTAGAAGCTCCATTGCCTCCATTTCTGAGTGCCACTTGCGTTTGTTTTTTTTTTTTTTTTTTTTTTTTTTCCTCTAGTAAATCTAAAATTGGTATAATATTTGGTTCCCTGACTGAGAAAACCAGCCATGCTGGCCCTTTAGCCACCAGCTCAGAACCAAAGTCCGGCCTGCAGGGCACTCTCCTCAGAGAGCACCTCTTGTCTGATTTGTGAGACCACCTTCCCAGGGAAGATAGGACAAGTAGCATCTTTGATGTCCTCCTGACTTGACTCAGGGAACAAGTGGCCTGGTTCCCTATCAAGACTTCTGGACAAGGTAAGGTCCAGTGACCATTATCCCAGGTCAGACCTATTCCTAGAAATAAGACAAGCTGATCACCTCCTTGGGTCTCATACCAGAGACTCCAGTAAGGGAATTCCTGCAAGGGAGAAAGGGATGTTACAATCTCTGAGTCATTGTGTGAGTGAGCATAACCATTTTGGTAGCTCCGGGGTGTACGCTGTGGGGTGTGAGCGGGCCTAACCTATGGTTCCACGGTGGCGTCACATGGCACAACAGTGACTCGCCTCCTGTAAGAGGAGGCTGACCTTGGCAGCGGATTTTTACAGCTGCACCTTAGCCAACATGTGCCTACATTCACGTGCGGGACACGGCCAGGCAGGCATCTGAGTAGTTTCTTCTAAGAAACTCACTCTTTCTTTCTTTCTTTCTTTCTTTCTTTCTTTCTTTCTTTCTTTCTTTCTTTCTTTCTTTCTTTCTTTTTAATCATGACCCTGCTAACAGAATAGAACACTCCTGAGATGGTGACCACACATTCCAAACTACTGGCCTCAACTACATGATCAGGTTTAGGAAGGGTTTCAACAGTGATTAGGGTGTTAGGAGGAAATCTTCCAAGCTTTGCGCCTTTCCTGAAGTTGCCTGGCCCCAACTCAGGGTATGAGGGCCATCCCAGATCCCCTCATGTCCAAGCTGAGGGATAGGAGAGCTGGAGGGCCTGGCTGCTCCACCCACTTTGCATATATAGATTCCTGGTCAGAAATTTCTCAGATTCTCCCACCATGAGTACCACTCTGCAAGGGAAAAAAGGGCAAAGCAAAGTCTTTCATTTCCAGGAGCCTAACACAAGCAGAACCTTAGAGGACCCAATAGGAAAAAGCCAATTCACCAGGATGGCCCTGATGAAGACATCCTCTTCCACCCTACTTCACCTCACCCCCATCTCCTGCAGCATCATTGACCCTTTGAGACAGCCCAATCTGCCATAGTCCCCACCCCAAGTGCCCCCATGCCCAGATTCAGAGGCCAGTGAGGCCAAACCTTCCCAGCACTACAATGGAGCATCTTCCCAGGCACACTTACCCACCACCCAGATGAGCCCCTCCTGCTCCTGCAAAGCCCAAGTCCAACTCCACATTCTAGTCACAAAAAGAAAGTGGCTTTTGCAGCGCTTTCCCTCATTCCCCCAAAAGCTGAGTCCCATCTCCTTCCCCTGTTAGTTTTCTTACAACAAAACTGAGGCTGAGAATTCTCAGGAGGTCCCAGACAGGTCGGGAGGTCCCAGACAGGATGCGCAGTCACGGATCTGAGGTGCTGATTCTAGCGAGGCAGGAAATCACAGAGGCTGGAGCACAATGAGTGACCAGGGTGTGGCAGATTCAGTTTGGACAATCCCACAAAAGTTACTTGTTGCTCCACACTGGTAAAGAAATGTAAACAAACATAGAAAGTGGGCATGTGAACCAAGACTCAGAAACTCTAATGTGACCTCACATTGGGGCAATAAGAGGGATTTCCCGCTGTTGTGAGGAACACAGACCTCACTGGGTCTCTTGAGTGAATGCAAAGATGATGATCAGAATTTTTTTTCTTTTTTTTTTTTCTTTTTTTGATACCAGGGATCAAACTCAGCACCTTGTGCTTGCCAGGCAGGCACTCATGCCACTGAGCTATATATAGCCCTGGCCCAATGATGAGAATTTTAAGTGAGCATGTGGCACCAAATCTGGGTCTCTTAACCATTTTTAAAGTTGTATATGTATTTAACAAATGTACATCAAGTGTGTTCCACTTAGAAATTCATGAATAAAACAAAGTGCCTGATTCCTACTACTCAAGGGAGTGAAGTGGGGTTAACAAAATGAAAACTGTTGTTCAATTCTAAGGAGGGAATGGAAGGCAGATTGGACAAGCTGTCGTCGAACCAGAGGCCAGAATGAGGCCTCATGAGGCATGACAGGTCATTACTTGGCCTGTAGAAGCCAGAGAATCCAAGGGACTCTAACCAGATGAGCAAAGTACAGAACAGCATAAGAAAATGTGGTAAGAGCAAGCCAGGGAGGAACTCAGAGGCCTGAGTGGGGTGTTGGCTTTTAAAATCATTTGGGAGGATCTTGAAGACAAAAGTGACAGGGTTAGATTTAAATTGTAAAAGATCCCTCTGGCTGATGAGAGGAGAATGCTCTAGAGGCCCAGGTGGGAGCAGGAGGCCCAAGGAGGAGACTGTTGCCTGGCTCCCTGTGTGAGGTGGTGTTGGCTGGACTGAGCACGGGAGATGGAGTGGAGACTTGCTTCTAGATTCACGGTCACAGTAGAGCTGGTGGAATTTCCTGTGACAAGCACTGGACTCTGGGTTTGTTCCCTTTATTGAAAAAACCTGAATGTGCTGATGGGTAGACCAGATGTAGGTGCAAGGGGAAGAGGAATCAAAGAATTGTAACTAAGGGTGTTGAGTTGTCGGGATGGCCCCATTCCTATGTCTTGGAGGCCACAGTTACGTTCATCAAAAAGGCTGACACACTGACGCTAGGGCGAGCCATACCAGTGAAGGTCCCAAACTTGGTCATGACCTTGATGAACAAACAGGGTCACAAATGATTCTCAAATGCTGAATTGACTTAGCACCAGGACCTACTCTGTGAAAAACTTCCAGTGGCCTTAGGAACTAAACAGTTGAAGGATGTAGAAGGGACATACCTTAGTGCATTAACTACTCCTTTTTCCAAGAAGGCCACAGGTTACCTCACTTAGGAAGAACAGCTTTAGAGACCCTACTGTGCTGATACTGCTATGTCCCCCAGCTGTCATCGCTAGGGCCACCAGAGGTTTTTATTCAGACCCCAAACCCAGCCACTTTCTTGCCAAGTGAAGAAGGGCCACCAGACCATAACTGTGAAGAAGCCATTAATGAAGTGTTCTCCAGTCAGCTGGTACTAAGAGATCCCAGAACCCAGACCAGATGTCACTTATTTATCAACAGCAGTAGTTTCATTCAGGACAGAGAGTGCCTGGCACCAGCTTATTCATATGCAGTCACAACTGCTAAACAGGTTATTGGGGCTGGCCTACTTCCCAAAGTAGGGTCCACTCAAAGGGCAGACCTTCACGCCCACATTTGGGGCCTCCAATGGGCAAGAGGAAAAAGTGTCGACATCGACACTGACTCTCCGTGTGCCAGCTCCACAAGCCATATTTACAGTCATGCGCAAGGAAAGGGAACCATTGATATCAGGGAGAAAAGAAATTAAAATAAAGAAGAAATTCTCCAACTATTACAGGCCATCTATGAACTCACAAAGTCACCATCATGTATGGCCAAGGACAAAAAAAGATATAACTCCTCATTACAAAAGGAAATAAACTGGCAGATCAGACAGCAAAAAATACCTCACAAATGTCCATCTCATGCATAGTGCCATATCCACAGGCCCCCAGAGGCCTCCCTATGCTGACCCCCAAAGAAATGGGCACCTTTGACCTCTTCTTCATAAAGGATTACCAACACCTGTCCGAGTCCCATGAATAGAATAGAGCCCCAGACACCCTAGTGGACAATCCATGGGGATTCTCTTTTGAGGGAAACCACTGAGCACAGGAAGAAGAAGCTTCCAGGAATGGGGGAGGATGATAGACATTCCAGGACCAAAGAACTTCTATAATCCAGCAAACTGCCTTGGTGGGAAATAACAGGATTATACGAGCTGTGTATATAGAAAGTGACACTTCTGTGTCCCTCAACTGTCATCTCTCTGTGCCTCTGTGTCAAAGGTGCCTAAACTGCATCCTCAATAACCCTCTGCAAAAGCCAGAACCTTCCCTGGGAATACAATACACTGGGATGTCCCATATTAGAAGACTTTGAAGGAAACTTTACAAAGTAAAGCTATGCCATGGCTAGATATCTAAGAGTCCTCCTCTATACACACGCAGGCTGGGTAAAGACCATCCCCACATGGGCAGAAAAGCCCAACAGGTAGCCAAAGTCTTGCTGCGAGAAATCACTTCCCAGTATGGGCTTCTTCTATAACACAGACTCTGGCAGATCTGCTAAAGATCAGTTGGAATCTCCACATGGCCTATAGACCTCAGAATTGAGAGAAAATAGCAGAGAGTGCATGAATCATACCCTAAAAGACACTCTAACCAAATTCTATTAGGATACTTGCCTGCCCTGGGTTGATGTGCTGTCTCAGGCCTTACTACAGCTTTGATGTACACTAGCATCATCCAGCTACTCTCCCTCTAAAATCCTTTTCAGGAAGCCCTCTGCCCTAATCAAGCCTTCAAAGCAGATGTCAGATGTCAGGAGAATGAAATCTGACTGCTGAAGTACAGCCCTAGGAAATGTGTTCTCTTTCATCAGTAGAGTGTTTCCAAGAAAATTCCAATCACAAGCAGCCTTGTACACCCATTCCTACCAGGGGATTCTGTCTAGTCAAACACAGTAAAAGAGAACCCCCTCAGCTTATTTAGAAAAGGACTCGTAGTCAAACTACTGTCATAGTTTCAGGTATCACTTCTTGCATATACTACATGAGGCTAAAATAGATTCACCCTGAATATTCCTCAGCCACTTGGAGTGATCATCCCAACCTGCAAGACTCCCTGAAACCTCAGCTCTGGTAGAGACTGCCTGAACTCAACGTGACCTTCAAGGCCCCACTAAGTGAAGACAGACCCCCTGTGCTCACACCAGAAAAGCTGACCAGTCTATGCATGGCAGTAGCTTGAGGAGGCCATACCCAGGAGGATACTCCCTCAGTAAAAGCTAAATGGAGACTAAAAGTGGCTTTTTCTAAAGTGGGGCACTGTGTGACTCTCCCCAGAGGAAATCAGTGTTTTTCTTTTCCTGCCCTATCTCCCTTTAATAGAAAAGAAAAAAATCACACCCCTATAATATTTAAATGATGGAACTTCACAAAAAATGGAGGATACAGATGAATGTCCATTTTGTATCTGGGTATTCAAAGTGATTAGGATAGATATATAGTTACATTCTCTTAATGAATAGAGGGATTTGTTCTAATGGTGTTTGTAAATAGGATATCAAGTCTGCATCTTGTACAGCCATTAACCACTAGGAAGAATGTATGCAATGTGTTAACTATTGAAAGTGTCCTACCAATTTG
>NW_004524622.1:12590889-12595251 GCF_000260255.1 Octodon degus
GTTTGAAACTGTCTCATTGCTATTTGTTTCTCAATAAAATTATGGAAAAAAAAAAGAAAAAAGTCCCTGTTTTTACTGTCTCTTTTTGTAGCTGATACTTTCCCCACTGTTGGTGTTATACTTAGGTTGCTTCTTGTCTCCAGGGCAAGAATATGAGATCAAATACACAGGTTGATAGTAGATGGGCGTGGGAAGGGGATTAAATGCAGGCCAATATAACTTTGACATGTATGTACAGATTTTTGTCTCTCTAAAGCCTCAGAGCTCTAGTTACTCAGAGCTCAAGAGTCTGAGGGATCTGTTCTATAAATACAGCGTTCTCAGACAACTTCACTTCCTACCTCCTAATATGGCCTCTGCAGCTGTGTGATTACTGCACGTGACTCCTTTCCACTGTTCCAGCAGATCACTGGAGTCATAAACCCAGCATAAGACTGATGGGACCTTCTATCAAGAGCATATAAAGGATTTTAAAAAATCAGGCCCCCCTTCAAAAACCAACCCAAAAATGGGCATCTGAGATGAGTGTACACTGCTGGGAGGAAGACACACAAATGGTAAGTAAATGTATGAAAAAATGTTCAAAATCATGGGCCATTTGAGAAATGCAAATTAAAACAACACTGAGATTCTGCTTCACTTCACAAAAGAATGGTTAACATCAAGAATTCAGCCAATAACAAATGCTGGAGAGACTGGGGGAAAAGGATCCCTTCTGCTCTGTTGGTGGGATTGCACACTGGTACAGCCACTATGGAAATCAGTGTGGAGATTCCTTCAAAACCTAGCACTGGATATCTCATTCAAGCCAGCTATTCCCCTCCTAGGAATTTTTCCAGGAGAACTGAAAACCTCATACCACAGTGATACATGTGCACCCGTGTTTATAGCCGCACAATTTGTCATAGCTAAATCTTGGAAACAAGCCAGATGCCCATCAACTGAAGAATGAATAAAGAAGATGTGATTTCCACAATGGAGTAATATTCAGCTTTAATACACAATAAATTTGAGTGTTTTGTTGATACATGAATACTAGAGAACATACTCCTAATTAGAATAAATCAGACCCCCATGTGCAAACATTGTATTGTCTCCTTAGTGTGAGAACTTGAAAGAGAAAAATGGAATCGGAAGGGTACAATAAATAAGTAGGAAAAGCAAATGAACTTATCCAAAAGGAAACAGTTACTGAGTTAAGGAAAAGGACAGGAGAGGGAGTGGCTGAAAGAGTTTTATCTTTTTTTTAAGCAGAATAGTTTGGACAACTGTGTTGTGTTTTCTGTTGGTCTATAGAAAGAAGCAGTTAATGCTTTAATTTGTTTGCTTCCTTTTTTTAATTGTTTGCACTTATTCTTTTTCTAATTTCCTATACATTTCTTTCTTTTTTCTTTCTTCTTCCAATTTTACATGCACAATTCTGGTAAAATGAATAAGTAGCTGAAAGACAACACCATGCCTAATAACAAATACTGTGAAATTCATATTACTGTCTTAAGTGAAATTCTGTATGACTTGTAATTTTTTCTTTTAATTCTAATTTGTGCTCTCTTAAAAGCAAAGATTAAAGTGACCAACTTCAAAAAGGAAAAGCAAAAATACTTCATTTTCATGAAAGAAAGATGCAGGAGACAGCTACCTTGCGAGAAGCCAGGGAGACCTATCTGGACCCACTTACTTGTTGATCTTTTGCTCTCGCCTATTTTATAGAAAATGAAGGTCCCTTCCGCTACCTAGAATTTGCCACAACCTGATTGATTCCCTGGGCTGTCATAGATGGATCCCAGGCCCCAAGACTCTAAACCCCTATGCCAACATTTATGTGCACATTCTTAATTGAGCCTGTAAAAATTCTAATGTTTAGAATTCATGGATTTGTTAAAAGTGACCTTCTATTCAGGCTGAGTTAGCAAGTAAGTAAGAGGGCTTACACACCACCACAGTGGCCCTAGAGTGGGAATACTTACACAGTGATTCCTTGGTTCATGAACTTAATTCTTTCCACCATTCTGGTGGCAAACTGAATTGGACAAGAGCCAAATCAAATTTCCCTATTAGGTCAACATTGAACCTAAACCTTATATTGATGTACACAGATGTATAGATGTGTACGTGTGTCTGTTCATATACTACATAACAGCTCTCACTTAAGTGGCCAATCAGCCTCTTCTTTGCATTTAATTGAAAATAGGTAAGGGAAGGAGGACTACTCTGATTTCAGAATTCCTGGCTTCCCCTGTGCTCTACCTGTCTGCCTCATGCAATGTCAATCCCCATCCCTCAATCCACCAGTGAAGTTTTAGGTCTTCCTAGTCAGAGCTGGCCTGGAAGCCTATCCCTCTTTATAGACCTTTCTCTCTTTGTGTTCTCTAAAACTGAAGAATGGATTTTAGGATTAATGAAGGTTAATAGAAGGTTAATATATTTATTAGGGGAAAGAAAGCTCACCTCCAAGACAAGGACAGAAGGGGGAAGCTCTGTCTCCCAGGGATATTTAGAGTGGGGAACATGAGAACTCACTTAGGTGGGCATGACGGGGGACAAAATTATAGTCAATCAATGAGACTGCATGCTAAATTGCTCAGCTAAAAGTGATTAAATTCAGAACCAAATGGAAAACATGTCATGTAGCAAGCAGGCATGGCAAGGGGGTATAAAGCCCCTGGGCTTTTCCTGTAGAAGCCTGGATTAGGGACTTCCAGGTGTCCTTTTGGTGAGATGCTGTTTTAGAGTATCAGTCCTGGATGCCTATCTTTAGAGAGGGATCTGGCTACATTTGCTTACTCATTTATCTTGAGGTCTAGCCCACTGCAGAGGCTCTATCTGTCCTAAAGTTGCAAAGTCACCTCCTCTTCCATACTGTCTACTTCAGGGCCTGGCCTTCTCTGACTGCCCATAATATTTCTATCTAACTCAGCTACCTGCAACATTTGCAGCTGGGAAAACAGAGATAAGAAGGAGAAACAGACTTTTTGCAAGTTCATAATTCCATTTTCTCCTCTGTCTGTAGCTCTAAACAAAGTACACAATACACGGAGAGTCATTTCCCTTTTGCCCAAATTGTCAGGCCAGAAGAAAGGATTTCACATTCGTATAGCTGTTTTGACCAGCATTTTCAAAAATAGCTGTCAAGGCCTGGGGAGGTAGCTTAGTGTCTAAATGCCTGCTTGGGTTCACTGCCCAGCACTGCATGCCATGCCGACCTTGGAATTAAGTGCACATAGTGCCAGGAAACCAGGCCTAGTAGCTCACACCTGTAATCTGAGTGCTGGGGATGCTGAGACAGGAGCATCACTAGGAATCTGAGCTGCATAGTGAGACACTGTACCAAATAAATAAATAAATACCTATATACATACAAACAGCCATGAAGTCTACAGAAACGCCCCCCCCCCCCCTTAGGTTTCAGTTTCTGTTTTCCCAGCAGAACATGTGATCTTTAGTTTCAACTTTTCCACTTAGAATTGCCAGGACAGCTTCCACCCTCAGAAACGCCCACATATATACTTGCCCCTACAACCCCACCCTGCTCTTTCTGTCCATGTGAAAAGCCTCAGAACAGTCTCAACTTCTCTCCAAGGAGCCCAGCCAGTGAGACCGGTTGGAATTGCTGCCAGATCCCTAGCAGCCATGAGGTGAGGATCTCCACTCTTCTTTCCCAGCATTCTAAAGGGTTAGACAGCAATCACTGCCATCCCAGAAGTTCTGCGGTCAGTGAAGTCAAGCTTCCTAACCCTCTTGTCTGAGCATCTGCTGATGCAGTGGATGCATGTAAGTGCAAATATGTTTGCACACTAAGTTTCCTCCTATGATAGAAGGAGATGGGGAAAGAGTCTTTCAGGCAGAAATAATATATCCAAGGCTTGAAGGGTTTTTTTGCATCATCTAAGGAAAGAAGGCAAGTTTTTCTGGATAAAGACATAGCTTTCAGCTTCATGTTGACCCTGGAGGAAAAGGAGGACCCTCACTGCTCTGTGAGCTGCTTCTGCCCCCCACAAGCTTTGGGATTATGTGGGGTGGAGATGGGAGAAGCCCCTTCCCTCCTCTGTGGGCTTCCCTTCTCCCTTCCTTGCTGCTGGGATCTGATAAGCTCCAACTGAACAGAATACTAGAGGATTACGGTATCTCTTGTTAGGGAGCCAGGTTGCCTGCACACGCTTGCAGTTCCTATCTCCGGGGTCCTGTCTGCATTGTTCTTGCTGAAAAAGCCCAGTGTGGACATTTGTTTATGGTCCCAAATAAATCCTAAGCCAAATAAGTCCTGTTGTCTGCAAATACAAAATGAGCTGGCTGGAACTTGGCTTGTAGGTATCACCAGGCAGGCTGGAGAGGAGCGAGTGCACAGAGCATGCGCAACAGCAG
>NW_004524622.1:12595601-12621019 GCF_000260255.1 Octodon degus
TTTTTTTTTTGGTGGAGCCAGGGATTGAACTCAGGCCCTTGCACTTGCCAGGTAAGTGCTTATTCTACTGAGCCGTCTCCCCAGCTCCTAGGAGTTTTATTATAAAGGGAAAGGGGATTTATTATCTTGGAGAACACATTGAGAATTAGGGGAAGATGAGGAATTCTCTGGATTGGAACAAAGAGAGGCTGAGGCTTTTGTGGACTATTGCTAATGGTGGAGTTTGAGGGGGATGTTTAGATATACCTGAAGAGCTGACTAGGGTCTTCCCTGAGGTGGCAGGTAAGGTGAAATTGTACCCTGTGCTGAGTTGGAGAAGAAGAGGGGACGTGGTCTATGGGAAGATAAGCTGATATTTTAAAGGCGTCAGCCATGTTAGATGACCAGCATAGTAATTCAGCAATTCATATTAGAGCCATAACCTGCCATTCCCATCTTTTGGTTGTTATAAAAGGGGTGACATGTCTCTTAGACTACTTCCTGCTGAACTGAGGCAGTGTCTTGGTGGTGAGGGGAGTTGACAGGATGATGGTTCACAGTGATGTAGAGGTTAGTGCCAGGTGTCTCAGGTAGGACTAGAAGTTTATTGTTAGGGACAGCTCCCATCTGAGACTGACAAAACCTTGGAAAAAGCTTGATAAAACAGCATTTTATGAGTACATGTCATCATGATTAAATGACACAAAAGGAGAAGCAAGGGGGACATGTCTATAAACTGAATGTGTCATTTTACCATGACCATGTTGAAGAGGAGTATCTACCTTTAGTTTTTGATATCAATGTGAGGAAAGGGAGTCGGGGTCATCTATAGGATCTCGACTCAACTGTATGGAGGGGCCTTGTCAGAGGTATAGAAGAAGGTGGCGGGATTGGGAGGGCTAGAAGTGGAAACAGTGATAGAAGGAGCCTCTGTGAACATTATGTGGATGTGTTATATATGAGGAGTCATTAGGGCTGGAATTGTCTCATGTGAGATGAGCTCTCCAAGGTGATGGGTGGGTGGACTGTGATAGATTGTCTTAAAGTGAACTTTTTAGCTCTGTTAGTGTGGCTGCTATTGTGTGTGGAGACACAGAGTCTATCTGTGAGCTGTGTTGTCCAGTTGTTTAGAAAGGTAGGGTACTGCCGCAAAGGATGGTCCCTTTTTATGTCCTAAAACACCCACTGCATTGTGTCCCTGAGGTGATGTGTAGGGTAAAAGGCTGAGTTGGGTTAGGTACAGTGAGAGCTGGGCCCTTAGGGGAGCCTGTTGTAGCTTGTGGAAGGAGGAATGTATGGGAGCAGCAGGGTTAAGCGGCTATAACTAGGAACATTTTGATGTCTTATACAGAGGCTGTGATAGGGATGCAAAGTTGGGAATCCAGGGGAAGAAGAAATTAGCCAAACCAAGGAAGGAGAGAACTTGCTGTTTTGTGGTGGGCACCTGAAGGTCCTGAAGAAGGGCGTTGTGTTCAGCAATGATTGCACGAGTAGTGGGAGTGAAGGAGAGTCTTAGATATTTGACTTTTGGTGAAGCTATCTGAGCTTTGGAGGGAGACACCCTGTAACCTCATTCTAACAGAAAATTGAGAAGAGTAGCTGTGTGTTTTAGGGTCAGGGCATGAGAGGGAGAGCAAAGGAGGAGGTTGTCAATGTATTGAAGGAGCAGGCTGGGTTTGAGATCAGCAGCAAGGGTTTGGCTAAAGAAGTGAGGACTGTCTCTGAACCCTTGAGGCAGGACTGTCTACCTGAGCTGTTGAGATTGGAGAGTGTCTGGATCAGTCTGTGAGAAGGCAAAGAGGTCCTGGTAATCTGGGTGTAAGAGAATGGTGAAGAAGGCATCTTGAAGGTCTAGGACACTAAAGTGAGTAGTGGAAGGAGGGATATGAGGGAGCATAGTATAGAGGTTTGGCACTACTGGGTGAAAAGGAGTAAGCACATTATTCATAATTCTGAGATCTTGAAGTAAATGATAGGAGCCATTGGGTTTGAGTACAGGAAGAATGAGGGTACTATATGGCAAGTGGACAGTTTTAAGAACACTATTGGTAAGGAGGCAGAGAATGATGGGCTTGAGTCTCATGAGGTTTGAGGGCTACCTGGTATTGAAGAATGTAGGGAAACACTGTGGGATCCCTGAGGCACACTAGTCTAGGAACAGCATATGTGGCACGAGTGAGACTGGAATTGTCTCAGAGTATATGGTTGACAAAGAAAGAGGGAGGTAGGAGCAGGTTGTACATTGAGTTTGGGTTTGTAGGATGTACACTGTGGAGGGAGAGAGAGGTGAGAGAGAAGTGGGTTTTTTGGAGGAAGTCTCTCCCCATGACAGGTATGGGACATGTTGGGATCACAAGGAAATTATGATTGAAGAACAGTGTCTGAAGGTAGCACAGAATGGATCTATCTGAAGGGGTCATGTAGATCGGCCATCAACATCTACTAGGGAAACTGTAGAGCTAATACAACAATTTCAGACCTCAGGAAGAGCACTATATGTTGTCTCCATGTCAATAGGAAAAGTGTTTTTTTTTTGTTTTTTTTTAACCTGGGATGTCCAGTGAGACTCAGGACTCTTGACAAAGGTGCCTTGATATAGGCCATGGAACCTAAGGTCTGTGTTCCTTCAGGGACAAGACCAAGCAGGTCAAGTATATGGATCTGGCCATAGTGAGGTTTCCTGTCAGGGCAGGGAACTGGATGACTTACCTGTTCTCTGGTGGACAGGGCTGTCGCATTTCCCTTGACCCTCAAGCTTGTGGATGTCCTGGTGATGGCTGCAGGCTGGGGCAGGCTCATGCCCAGTGTCCCTCTTCTCTGCACTTGGCTTGGATGGCAGCATTGCTTAGGCTCAGCATTACCTTGTCAAGGTCGTGCTTTGATAGGAGTCCTGAGTGTTGCAGCCAAAAGTTGATAGAGTGTGTAGTTAACTTTGGTCTCTATTATTGAAGACACAGAAAATTAGATTAAGTAATATTTCCCTCTGTGGGGCTTGAGGCCCAGATATATCTTTTTAGTTTCGCATGAATGTCAGGACCAGATAGGGACATAAAATAGGAATTAATAACAATGTTTTGTCTTTTTTAGTAGAATCTGGGTCTATATTAGTATACTTAGTTGGGAGCAATAGTACCTTGAAGTATAAAGTGTAACCAGAGAACTATTATTTCTTATCGACCATGGGCATTTTAGCAGTTAAATCCCTATAAAAAGTTAATTGACAACAGTTATATAATTTTGTAGAGAGCATTTGACATCGATAGTGCTACATGTCAGTGTAGCATAACAGTACTACAAAACCCGCATTTTGTTTCAGCATCTCTAAACATACATAGGATACATAGCTTGTAAGTTTTAGTTAGAAAATTATCATTTGGCTGATGGCCTCATGTTGCCTTGACCTCTTATTATAAATACCTGGAGTATAAGAGACAGGCATATATTTATATCCGAAACAAAATTTATATCATAGCATACAGTACATTTGGAAGGCATGGATATCTTTAATATATTGAGCATCTTTTATGAGAAAACCTTATTTTAATTTTTGAAAAATTTTGCCTTTTAACCAATGACCAAATTATGGGGGTGTCTTTTAAGGAGATTATTGGGGTCTCTATTGATGAACAAAGGTTGGCCACCATCCATTCATCAATCAAGAGTCCTTTCCACCACTCTTTCCCCATTTTATGATTTTTATTTAATTTTAAATTAATTTTGATATCACTTAGACAAGCTGGTAATTCAAGAGAAAGCATGCTTTTAAGTCTATATTTTAGAGCTCAAATCAAAAAAGCAACAGCTGTTTACAAAATGGCCTAAAACAGATAAGTATATACTAGTCTCTCATAATTATAAACTTAAGAAATGTCATCATAATTTAACCTGGCCAAAATATATATTTGAGTGCACTCTCATTTTATGAAGATGTCCATGTTTCCTGCATGTACTTCTTTGTTTAAAGTCAAATAAAGATGTCTTTTGGGTGCTGGGAAGGAGCATTTGCCATTGTGACTGAATTAAAAGGACCCAAAGATTAGGGCAAAAGCCCAGCATCGCTTCTTAGCGTGGATTGAGTATGGGGGGGGGGCGGTATAAACACTTCCCAGTCATCACTAGAAAAACTAGGAAACCAGGGACCAGATAGCTGAGGAAGATGGGTGGGGTGTCCTGATGTGAGCACATGATTTTCAAGATGAGAACAGAGGAAGGATGGGCAAGACCCCCATACATTTGGGCTCACGAGTGAAGACTGAGATTGGCCGGTAGGTGTTGGACATAAGCTAGCAACAGCTGGCAGCAGAGGCAAAAGCAGAAATCGAAGGCGGTTCGCTGAGGGAGCTCAAAGCTGGCAGCTCACTGACCAAGGGTCACAGCCCCCAAAAATGATAGGTTTTTAATGGTGTTGCAGCAGAGAAACAGACAGAAGGAAAAGGGAAAGGGGCTTTATTATCAAGGGACAGGGGCTTTATTTTCTTGGAGGATGCAGAGAGAATTTGGGGGAGATGAGGAATTCTCTGGATTGGAACAAAGAGAGGCAGAGGCTTTTATGGCCTTTTCCCAGGGGTGGAGTTTGAGGGGGAGGTTTAGATATACCTGAGGAGCTGACTGGGGCCTTCCCTGAGGTGGAAGGAAAGGTGAAAGGGAATTGCACCCTGGGCTGAGTTGGAGAAGAAGGGGGGGGGGTTGGTCTCTGGGAAGATGAGCTGTTGTTTTAATGGTTTCAGCCTTGTTAGATGAGCATCATAATAATTCAGCAATTCATACTATGGTCAGAACCTATCACATTCATCTTGGTTTTTTGTATTATTATTAAATTAGAAAGGTCTTCCGCATGTATCATGTCTCACATATTCTACATATATTTCTTTCTTTTAGGGCCAGTATACTGAGTACTATTATTATACCCATTTTACAAATGAGACTTGAAAAAGGTGATTTTGTTGCAGAAACTGTATCAAACTGGTTGGAAAATGCTTTACACGGGGGCTGGTGAGATGGCTCAGTGGTCTAAAGCACCTACTTAGAACAAGCTTAGCAAAGCACAGGGACCACAGTTCAATCCCCCAGCACCATATGCCAGCCAGCCCCGTCCTTTGGTGGGCTGAGCTGGCCACACACACACACACACACACACACACACACACACACAAAGTAATTAATTAATTTTAAAAAAAAAAGGAAAGAAAATGCTTTACACTAGAGAATTATAAGGTACCTTTTAGGAATCCCGCTGGGCTGGTGGGACTTGGGTTCAAATCATGAACACTGGCTAAGCAACACACAACTACCTGCATTCTGTAAGCAGCAAGTAGAAAGTCAATGTTGGTAACTGGTTTTACATATTTAGTCCTACCGTGTCAGGCAGATGTGTCCGGGACAGGATTTAAGTGCAGGGGCCATTTATCATGAGACAAGTCAGGTTACTAGGCAAGCAGGCAGGATTAATGCCACCTTGGCAGAGCTGGTCTGCTCCGAGTTGAGGGTCCTTCCTTGAAGCAAGCTAGCAAGACAGGGTATTTGTGTAGCGCATGTGCAGTTGGTCAGGTAGGGCTCGAAAAATTTTTTTAAAGGAGTTTAATAGTAGTTGTTATTTTGTTTTATGTGACCTGAAGCTGTGTAGTCAAGGCAGGGTGAGTAAGATGGCCCAATTTTGAAGCTATATTTTAATTTTTCCCCCAGTACAATTTCCTTCTTGCCCCTTCTTTTCTGGCCTGGCTCCCCTGAGAGGCTCCCCAGCTGTCCTGAGCTAAGCAGCTTTGCTCGCAGCGCCCTCTGCCGTGAGATTCACGCATTGCACGCAGCTTAATGATTGAATTCCTCCCACACATGAACTTTGCTAAAACTTCCCTTTAAATTGGGAGGGTCAGCTGTTGTGCATCGGCAGTGGGAATGATCACTGATGGAGGGTTTAAGAACCTACGTTCACTGTTCAATAAATATTACTTTAAAAAGACTCGAAGGAAAATCTATGTGTGAGATGCTCATGAAGTACAAAGATTATTTAAAAAACGAGGTTTTGCTCATCATATAACAAATCTGCATGTTTTTTCATAGTGGGACAACTGAGGAACACCAGGTCAAGGACTGCCTGGCTCAGCTGAAATGCCACTTTACGTGGGAACTAGCAATTGAAGAGGCTGAAATACCTGATTTAGAAAGCAGAGTCTTGGAACACATTGAGAATTCAGATACAAACAAAGTGCCAATGTACAACCTGCAGGCCTATGTGGAACACCTCAAGGGCCACAACGACAAAGCTCTACAGAGCCTGGAAGATGCTGAAAGCTTGATCCAGAAAGAACACGCTGACCAGTCTGACACGAAAAGCCTGGTGACCTGGAGCAACTATGCCTGGGTGTGTTACCACCTGGGTAGGTTGGCAGATGCCAGGATGTACCTGGACAAGGTAGAGAGCACTTGCAAGAAGCTGGCGAGTCCATTCCGCTTTCAGATGGCGTGCCCTGAGGTGGACTGTGAGGAAGGATGGGCCTTGCTGAAGTGTGGAGGACAGAATTACAAGCGGGCTGAGGCCTGCTTTGAAAAGGCCCTGAAAGCAGAGCCCGAAAACCCTGAATTTAATGCTGGGTATGCTATTGTCGTCTTTCGCCAAGATTGTGACAGCAGTGCAGCCTCCCTAGAACCCCTGAGGAAGGCCTTGAGACTAAATCCTGAAGATGGATATCTCAAGGTTCTCCTTGCCCTGAAGCTTCAGGATAAAGGAAAGGAAGCTGAGGGAGAAAAGTACATTGAAGAAGCCCTGAGCTGCAAGGCTTTCTGGGCCGATGTCTTTCCATATGCAGCCAAGTTTTACAGAAGAAAAGGTTGTGTGGACGAGGCTCTTCGACTCTACACGCTGGCCTTGCAGGCATCACCCAACTCTGCCTACCTGCATCACCAGATTGGGCTTTGCCACAAGGCAAAGATGTTCCAAATGAAGGGGGCAAGAACCAGGGAGGAGAGAGAAATTATTGACAAATTGGCTCAATTGGCTATAGGTGAGTTTCAAACAACTATATCCGACAGGCCCACATTTGAGATGGCTTATATTAATCTGGCTGAAGTGTATGCAAATATACGTCAGTATGGAGAAGCAGAAGAAAACTTTCAGAGAGTGTTCCGCATGGAGAATGTTGTAGATCACCTCCAGCAAGAGCTGCATTTCCGCTACGGTCGTTTCCAAGAATGGCACATGAAATCTGAGGAAAAGGCCATCACCCATTATTTAAAAGGTCTCAAAGTAGAAGGAATGTCCTTTGCCCGGGATAAACTTCTAAATGCTCTGGAGAAATTGGCTAACAGACGAGTTCAAAAGAAAGTTCACATTGTAGAAAGCCTTGGCCTTCTTGGGTGGGTCCACAAATTGAAAGGGGACATGAATAAGGCCTTGCTGTGCTATGAGGAGGCGCTGAGGCACACTAAAGAGCTGAATCCTATGTTTTGAAGGACAGCTCACCTTCAAAACACACCTTCACCTTTAGTGCCAGTGTCACAAGTTCATTATTGAATATAATAACAATAGCTTGCAGGTGCTGCCTCCGAAATGTGTGATGCAGTGAGCACAAAGCAGCTGAGCACTGCACACCTTCTCCTGCCTACGCCCTGTTATAACCTGACCAAAGGGCCACCATCCTGTTCTGTATGTGCCATCTTAGCAAAACCATGCCAGCTGCTGTAAAATGTGACTTCTGTTTCCTAAGCCCACTCCCTTCGTGGCGTGTTATACCCTGACGTTAGTAACTCCATCTTGGCTCTCTGATTCACCCTTGCCCTAGTTAATTACAATGACTCCATCTTGGTTCTCTGATTCACCCCTGCTCTGGTTCCGAGAATTTCTAAAGGCAATAACATGTTTTCCTGAGGCAACTGTTCAGCCACATTGTCCTTATAAGGTCAGCAGGACCCGCATACCTAGATTACACACCCTGTTCTGTACTCCACCTAGTACAAAGGGGTAACTCCTCTGTATCCAGCTTCCTCCAGGTGGGCTACAATCCTGTAAAAGGTCATGTGCCCCTTTAACCACATTAACATCTGCTATTGGCTTCTGCGATCGGCTTGCTTGGATGGGCGGTCTTGCGGTGTTTGGGTTTAAACTACTGTGCCTCCCCTTACCCGAGGCTCCTCTCTATCTTGGACTCTGAGGGTGCCGCTGCATACCAGCTAAAATAAAGTGCTACCATCTTTTTGGACGTTTTGCCTCCTTGTCTCCTTCTTGGGTTACAACACCCCCTTCTCTGCTGTCCATTATGCGTGGTGTGGCAGAGCACCCCCTCAAACCCAGCACCCAACCCTGCCCTCATTGGCCATGGAGGAGGCATGCTGCCTCGCACACCTGTGGACATCTAGATTGACCAGATCACGTGCCTTGCGGATCTAGGTTTGCGTAGCTCCCTCCCTCAGTCTGTTGGGGTACAGTGCAGAGGACACACCAAGCGGAGATGTCTTTTTATGTGTCCAAAAGCTTTGCAGAAAGATTTAAGGATGTAAAATAAAAGAGGGAAGGTTCGAGTTGATAGGGAAAAAGTTATTCAAGAGCTCCTTGCAGCATTCTAGCCCGGAAATCAAAGTCCCCAGTAACTTTGGTGGCAAAGATCTGGTCACAGGCCTGGGCTAGAACCTTATAATGAAGGCAATTTTACTTACAGGATTCCTGCTATCGCTGTCGCAAGGATCTAGATAACCCAAGTGCACTGCTGGCCATTTATTTACAGCAAGTATGAATTTTATTTTAAGAGAATACAAAATAGTTTTTATAAAAAAGTAGAATACCTCCAAAACATGACAAATGAAATAGAACTTCATCAAACAAATCAAGAGGAACTCAGCAGTGGTTGCTGTATTGTATGATGTTGTCTTCAAATTAGTTGTTCAGATTACCAGATATAAGCATGCAAAATTGGGGGAAAAGTTATAAGAAATTTAAAAGGAGGAGAAAAACAAGAGAGAAACTTAAACATTGATTTACATTGATGGATGAGTACATGATGGCATCAATTCCAGTGCTGCTGATTTCTGCAGGTCTACAGAGGGGAGCGATCAAGGCTGGAGCATGATATATTACTTTCGAAGGGGGAGAATCCTGTTTGATTATGCAAGCTGAACCTGACCCAAGTAGTTTTGTGTCATTTTCAGTTGAATATTGTGTAGTAGAGTAATATTTTTTTCTTAACACCCAAATACTTGCTCAGTTAAATGTAGTGATACCAAAATTATTCTGAGTCTGTTTGAATGATATTTAAGGAGTATGTGTATTCCTTTGAGGCAGAAGATTATGGGATGCCAAGGAGACTAGAAAAAAGGGCATGATGGTGACAGAGAACTGTCAAGTCACAGCACAGAACAGGTTCGCTGTCTGGATCTGATACCAGAAGGGGATATAAAAGACAGTGGCCATTGAGTTCATAGGTACTGCGGTCCTCCTACACTTAGGGGGCTCATCCTTTATATTGGGTGCATCTTTATTCTTGCTCTTTCCACTCTTCACTTTCTCTTCACTTTTTTCCTTTTTCTTTTCCGTTAAATAAACTTGTATACTTAAGTTCACTGATTGTCCCATTGGTTCTTTGAACTGAACAGCAAGACCTGGAGGCAGTGCATGCCACACCACCCCATAATGCTATATTGTTTGGATGTCAGAATATATAGAAACAACATACTGTGGGTAGCCCTAGGAAACCCAGAGCAAAATACACAGTACCCTTCCTGGTCCTTGTCCTTGTTGCCCAGGAAGTTTGTATTTGTAATCCCATGGGAAATTTATTCACCTTTTAGTGAGTTAACTCCAATCTACCCCTTCCAGCACAATCCATAGTGGAAATAAAAACATTCAGGCATATTTGCTGTGATGGGGACGTAAAGGGACTACTTCCAGCCCTGATGATGGCTTCTGGAACAAAGGCCTCTTCCTATCCAGGGTCAAACTTGGGTTCTCTTAACTGGTGAAGAAAGGAGTGGCCTGGGTATGTGAACGCGAGGATGGTGGGAAGCAGGACAGTGCTGTGAGCTGGGCTAGGCAGCAGGCCTAGAAGCACCTAAAATCTCTGCAATATGCAGAGATAAGGGGATGCAGAAGAGGCAGCTGCACAGCACAACTGAGATAGTGTCTAATTCTTGGGCATGGTGCTTCAGCTCCGAGGTGCCATGTTTTGTGCCCTGGAAGCCACAACCTCTTGAGGCTCGATCCCAGCAGACAGGCACAGAGCAGGGCTCTCCACCCTGCCTCGGTGGGGCTCATGCATGTTTCATTTGGGAATTTTACGGGGCTGGGTAGAACACCGCCCTGGTGTCCTTGCTTCAAGGACTATAAGTCAGCATCTTGGCTGGACCAGTTTGCATTGCTTAAAGCCAATTGCAGAGTCAAGGAAAAGTCCTTGCCAGCTCAGCACACACTACATCAACACATGGAAATAGGTCCAGGGCTTGGCCAAATGAAGACAGTGGCTCTCCTTCAGGGAGAGTTGTCTGGGTGGGCCTCTGCAGCAAAGAGAGATACACAATTATACATAACACAAAGTCTTAGAAAAGCAGGAGTATAGGGAGAGGCATTTACTTCTGTGTATCATAGAATTAGAAGCTTGACTTATGTCACCTTGACCCCACGGAGGGTGGAACTGGCCTGGCTGAGCTACTCCCATGACACATGGGGGAAATACGCATGACAATCATTTTATTGCAGGCAGCCGAGTTAGATAAAAATTTATAGGCAGTCAGACAGGGCAAGGTCCTTTTTTTTTTTAAATTTATTTATTTATTTATTTGTGTGTATGTGTGTGTGTGGCCAGCTCAGCCCACCAGGGGGCAGGGCTGGCTGGCATGTGGTACTGGAGGATAGAACCGTGGTCCCTGTGCTTTGCTAAGCTTGTTCTAAGTAGGTGCTTTAGACCACTGAGCCATCTCACAAGCCCAGGGCAAGGCCCTTGAAGGAGACAGCACCAAAGACAAGTTATCTTGCAACTGTGGGAGGGATGGATGCTCCTGCTGTGAGCCAGACCTAAAAGACCTAAAGGCCAAACAAATGCTAAAAGAGTAGCACCTGGGATTAATATTCCAAATAGGTATTGATCACCTGAAAAGACCCAAGTGAGTCACCAGCCCAGCCCCCAAAAGGAAGAGACCCTGTCCTGTATTCATGCCCACTTACTCTGTGACTCCCTTCCCCATTTGGCCCTGGGCATAATCAACTTTACCTGAGCAATGGTGCTTGCAATCCCATTGGTTGACCATAGTTTTGTCCCACCCCACATCCACCTAAACGAGACCCCTTCCTCTCTACCTTAACCCCGCATGGTTTTGCTCTATAAAAATAAACTGAAAGAGACAGCTTCCTGGGCAACCCCTCGGGTTCCCCTTCTGTTCTCTCTGAGACAGAAGCTTTCTTTCCCAAGAAAATATTCTACTCTCAACACCCATTTGTTCCTAAAATTCATTCTTCGGTTTTAGAGAACATGAACTCATCCAGGTCGGGTCAGGAGTTTTACTTCTCTGTATCAATTTCACTTTTGTTGATGGTAAATTAGAAAAACCTTCATTAAATTGAGACTCAAGGTTGTAGTAATCCATGCATATTCACCTTTCTAGGTAGATAGGTATAACTCAGCTCACCGGAACTCCACAAGCACTTGTGGGGGAGATTTGCCTTGAGTTGTACAGTGTATGTAATCGAGAAATCTGAAGAATCATCTATATATTTCTTGGAGACACACACACTGCTGTTCGAGTTTCCCCCCCTACCAGTCTGGGTATAGCACAGCTCTGACTGTTGCTAAACTGAGAGCTGCTGCTGTTCCTTAGCCACTAGCTCATCTTGGCAACAGGAAGGAAAGAGGAATTTACCATCTTCTTGGCCAAGTTCCCCACAATGTGGTAAAGGCCTTCAGCTAGTCGCTAAACTGCCAAGATGATAGGCTTTGTTACACAAAATTCCCTCCTTACTTAACATTGAAACATTTTCATCACACTAGGTAGTAGAAGAAAGACCTGTTTTGCTGCATACTGACTGTGAATATGTGAGTGGAAATGAAGGGAAGCCCTAAGACGAAGTATTTTAGCAACACCGTCTCTTCAATACCTAGGAGTGCACATGGCATAATGGGTTGATGAGCTGACCACCATCTTAGCAGCAGCCCTAACACAAACTATGAAGAGCCAGTGAACAGTAGAAATAACAGAGGGCCTAGAAGAATGTGGGACTATTCACATCCATTCAAATAAAAAGTGTAGACCCAGGGAGATGGCTCAGTAGGATAAGCGCTTGACTGGCGAGCACAGGGTCCTGAGTTCAATCCCCAGTACCACAACAGAAAGGAAGAATGAAAGGAAGGAAGGAAGGAAGGAAGGAAGGAAGGAAGGAAGGAGGAAGAAATTAAGTTATGTATGTTTTCTCTGTGTGAAAGGAAATGGAAAAATAATAGGGACAATAATAAAACCTAGATTTATGCATACCTCATGTGGGAACCATGTCAACACATATTTTTGTTTTGCAATTAACCTTCGAAACAAAAATTAGAACAAGAACCTTTTTATGGAAATAAGGCATAATGGGGAACAACAGCAAATCATGACTGGTATTATTGCTGCTGCCATTTGCTCACTAATTGTCAAGGAATGGCTCTCAATATTTTCCTCAGGGTTATTTCTTATTCAACAGATACAAAACTGCCTTTTAGTAAATACTACCAAACATTACAATGGAAAAAGATATAATGTTTTAAAGCTGGGCCAGGGAGATAGCTCAGTAGAATAAGTGCTTGCCTGGCAAGCACAGGGTCCTGAGTTCAATCCCCGGCACTGAGAAGGAAAAAAAAAAAAACAAACCTGTATACGTTGTTCATTGAAAACATTTGCTGAGGTAAATAGAAATAGAAAATTCTTGTTCTAGTTTTTATTTTATTTATTTATTTATTTATTTTTGTATTTTAGGACTGGGTCTACAAGGTGTTTAGGGTCTCACTGCTACATGAGACTTATAGTGATCCACCTGTTTATAGCCTCCCAAGAGCTGTAATTACAGGCACATGCCACCACACCCAGTCTCAATTGCCAAATCAGCGGGCCCTGGGGGAGGGACTGGACTGGCAGGACTTCAGATTGAACCCCCAGCCCCTGGGCCTGCTTGCAGGTGGTTTAGTCCTCTGAGCTATTTGGCTGGGACTTTAGTTTTTATTCTTTATATTTTTATTAGTACATGTTTTTAGTATATAAGCTGACCAACCATACAAAGTGAGGTTTTTCAGTTATTTATATTGATTGCCTTTTGTGAAAAAGTGATGGATAGAAATGAGTCAGTGAATATATGTATAATAAACATAATAACAAAAATTGTACAAACTAGAAATTTAAAAAGAACTGATGGGTTATTGTTGTAACCCAAGAAGGAGACAACAAGGCAAAACGTCCAAAAGGATGGTAGCACTTTATTTTAGCTGGTACCCAGCGGCACCCTCAGAGTCCAAGATACAGAGAGGAGCCTCGGGTGAGGGGAGGCACAGTAGTTTAAACCCAAACACCGCAAGACCGCGCATCCAAGCAAGCCGATCGCAGAAGCCAATAGCAGATGTTAATGTGGTTAAGGGGGCACATGACCTTTTACAGGATTGGTTGTAACCTACCTGGAGGAAGCTGGACACAGAGGAGTTACCCCTTTGAACTGGGTGGAGTACAGAACAGGGTGTGTAATCTAGGTATGTGGGTCATGCTGACCTTATAAGGACAATGTGGCGATTGGTTGCCAGGAACACCTGTTTTTTTCGCCTTAAGGCATTCTCGGAACCCGGGCAAAGGTGAATCAGAGGACCAAGATGGAGTCATTGTAATCAACTAGGGCAAAAGTGAATCAGAGAGCCAAGATGGAGTTACTAACGTCAGGGTATAACACGCCCTGAAGGGAGTGGACCCAAGAAACAGAAGTCACATTTTACAGCAGCTGACATGGTTCATTAAGACCGCGCATACAGAACAGGATGGCGGCGCTTTGGTCAGGTTATAACAGTTATATGTGTGCACCAACTCCCCGTGGTGAATGTAATCATTAAGTACTGCAAACACATATTAATAAAAATAAATTTTTTAATGAAATGCTTGTTTTTCAATAGGGCCACCCTTCACTAGGAGCTATTCTAAACAACCTTCAACAGGCCAGTAACCCCTGGTGCTCATGGGTGTGTTCACTTTAAAGAAGTTTGAAGCATCAGTATTGCTAACTGCAAGATGGGAGCAGAGTACCACAGAACAACACCAATGCAACTCAGAGCGATGACAAGAAAAACTCTTCATGGTATCTAGTGCTTTAGGAAACAGAGAAACCTCTTGTTTTACATCTTTCATGTTTCCTGAGAATTTTTATGACACTCGATTCCCAAATAGGAGATCTCCTCATGTATATATTCAAGTTTTAGTTGAAGCCAAAAGATTTTTCTTAAAAAAACAAAATTAACCAAAAAAAGCTATTCCATTACTTGATTCTTAAAGACATAGTAGGTAGCTTTTTAAAAGGCAGTATTATTGTTAATCTGATGACTGAGGATAATAATAATGATAATATTTGTAATCACCACCTTTACTGACATACTGATGCGGCCTAGTTTGTGGCTATGTAATCTCACATCCACTAACTGTTGTTGAGTTTGAGTGGAATGTGAATCAGGATGAAGCTCCATACTGGAATGATGGAAGGCTTTCTCTTCCTGCTGTTACACTTGGTTTTCAACTCCTGAACACACACTCAGGGGCTAGAACAATTTCTCATGTTTTAGTCTCTATCCTGTACAGCAAGGTTTTCAACTTTGCATTTCCCACTGAAAGTTAAATCACTGTAGTCACTGAAGTAAACTACTAGTAGATTGATTAAGGGAAGCAAGTACATACACTGGTATCTAATAATGTGTTTAAACATGATTTTGCACTTAAAGAATGAGCTCAAAATTGAGTGAGATAAGCTGAATCTGAAATATTCCTTGCACAGAAAGAAGGAAAAGTGGATAAGAAATTGTCAAAGAGAGCGCAAAACACAGAAATGGAAACTAGCTTATCAATGACTATTTCTGGAACTAGATGAAGCCCTAGAGAAAAACGTGATCGTGTAACAAAAATACACATTTTCCTTGTTTCCTTGTTTCTTCTGCTCAGATGATAAGCTTTAGCATGGGCTGGATGGCAACTGTGGTCATCGTTTGGATCTTGTCTTAATAGGGACAAGGATATTATCGCAGCACTCACTGATGGCATCTTCTAGGGGAAAATAAGACAATAGAAATGAAACTTGACTCGTCAAGCCTCACATCAGTCCTCTCAACCTGCCAACAGACCAATCTTTTTTTTTTTTTTTAATTTTTTCTTTTTTCTTTTTTATGTTCAGCTCAGCCCACCCTGGGGTCGGGGCTGGCATGACATGTGGTGCTGGGGATCGAACCGAGGTCCCTGCATGCTTGCCTAAGCTTGCCTAAGCAAACACTTTAGACCACTGAGCTATCTTGCCAGCCCCAGACCAATCTTTGATGTAATGTTTTTTAATTGAACAACTTTATTCCTCACCTTCACTGCTATATTGGTTGTATGTCATCTCGATGCTACAGGTAACAACCAGAGTGACTGTGACTTCACTGGGAAGACATCTCTTATGTGATGGCAGAACTCCTACACACAGAGAAGGCCACCTGGAACTAGAACCAGGTCCCAGAGTGTCCTTCTGTGCACTTGTCCAGAGGCCACACGCCTGCTCCCACATGAAGCAACAATGGGGTCATGTGCGCTCTAGGAAGAGCCACAGCTGTGGCTCCGAATGCTGGTCTGCAGCTGGGGTTCTGAGGTCCCAGTGCACAGCCACTGGCAGCCTCATTTCCAACACCACTGAGTTCACCTGGGAAACCCAACAATGCCACACTTGGACCTGCCCTGTGATTCCTGATCAGAGGGCCATGGAGAAAAGGCATCTTCAGAAATTTCCATTTCCTGTCTATCATGGTTTTCTCTCAGCCCAAGAACATGACAGACTTCTCAGGTTGTGAAAAACATTCCTGTGTTTTTATTATTTTCAGTGCACAGAAAACAATGGCTAACAACCCTGCTCAAATTTATGTGTGATATGTCCAGTGCATCTAGTTTAGCTCTCCAAGAAAGCAAGTCTGATAGTCTCCTCTCAGTAAGGCGCTCCCCAGTGATTACCTGTGGCTGGGTTGAGTTGCTTTGTGAGCTTTTCTGGGAAGTGACCCCTTCTCCACGTGTATCAGCAGCTTGAGGCAGCTGCCAGACACTGGAGAAGCGGAGCACAAGGGCACAGTTCTGATGACTCAAAATTGTCCTTAGCATCCAGGCTCAGCACAAGGGTAGATCTGACCTTTACTTGTGAACTCAGAAATTATCATCAGCATAGAGACAAGAGAGAGAGACTGACATGCTACCCAAAAGCATTTGTACGAAGGCGATGATTGTGTACAGGTGTGAGAGTCACTGGTGGGCATTCAGATTGTCTTTGATGGCTTGAAGAGGGACAATCAAGACTATAAGAAATATTGCCATTAAAAATTGATTTACTCTGTTTCAAGACTTGAAGTGTTGTGCAACTTTTTTTCTCAGTACCAAAATACCTGAGATTATTCATGTAGAAGAGAAGATTGACTGTGGCTCAAGTTTCTGAGAGTTCAGTGCCTAGGTAGTTGGGTGGCTCCATTCTTTTGAGACTTGTAATGAGGTTGAGTCTCATTACATCTGGAATGTCAGACAGTGGAATCTGTCTGCCTCAGGGCAGCCAAGAAGCAGTAACATAAAGAGTAAGATGGAAAACCCCATAACTTCCAAAATGATACAAATATAGAGTTGAATGAATTAAAGAAGGCAATGCAGTATATTCAGGAGCAATCTAACAAAGAGAGTTTATGCAAAAAACCAAAATATTGATAGAACTGAAAATTAAAAGTCAGGCCAGCAAGATAGCTCAGCAATCTAAAATGCCTGCTTAGACAAGGCTAGGCAGGCACAGGGGACTGCAGTTCGATCCCCATTACAACATGCCCCACAAGCCACACTCTCAGAGTGGGCTGAACTGACCAAGAACAAAGGAAAATGAAAATAAAAAGTCAAACAAAAACTTCAGTAGAAAAATCTGACTAAATGTTAGAATTATGCAGTAAAAGGAATTTCAAACTTAGAAGATGAAGGTGTAGTAATGTAAAAATGAATGGAGAAAAAGTAATGGAAAAAAGCTCAAGAATTCTGGACTCAGTTAAAAGACAAAACTTGTGAATCCATTGGTATAGATGGAAGAAACAAGATATAAATGAATGGCATAGAAAATCTATTAAATAAAATAATACTCCAAAATTTGTCAAATCTTTTTTTTTTTTTTCTCGGAACCAGGGGTTGAACTCAGGCCCTTGCACTTGCCAGGCAAGCGCTTATTCTACTGAGCTATCGCCCCGGCCCAAATTTTTCAAATCTTGAAAAAGATATGGACATCCAGGAATAGGAAGCATTTAGAATACCAAACAGGCATGAGCAGAACACAGGCTCCCTGCATCATATTATAGTTACAGTGGCAATCATACAGAACAAAGACAGAAAACTGAAAGCTGATGGGGAGAAACACTTCGTTTTTTTTTTTGAGGCATCCTGGAGGGCCATGTGAGCCCCACCCTTGGGCATGCTGAGCTGGTGACTGAGACTGGGTGTGGTGGCGTGTGACTGTAATTCCAGCACTTGCGAGGCTAAAAATGGGGATGAATACCAGTCCAATCTGTGTAGTGAAATCTTGTAGACCCTCTACTAAAATATATAAAATTAAGAAAAAAAGAAGACCTGAAAGACATCACCAAGAGACTGTTAGAGCTGATAAATGAATTCATAAAAGTAACAGGCTATAAAATCAATATGATATGCTCAATAGCTTTTGTATATACAATAATCAATCCGCTGGGAAAGAAATCAGGAAAACAATTCTGTTCACAATAGCTTTAGAAAGTTAAATTCTTCAAGATCAATGGAACCAAAGAGATAAAAGACATTTATAGTAAAAATTGATACCACCAGAAAATAAGAAACACTTTACAGTTCATTGGAAGAATAAGTATTGTTAAAATAACTATAATACCTTAATATCACAACCTGCAAGCTCAATGCAATACCAATCCCATTTTTCACAGAACTAGAAAAAAAAAATCTAAGAATGTTTTTGGAAATACAAAATATCCAGAAAAACTAAAATTATCCTAAGCAAAAAGAATATGGCTAAGGCTGGGAATTTAGTTCAGTGGTGCAATGCCTACCTGGCAAGCCCAAAGTGCTGAGTTCAATTCCCCATATAAAAAAAAAAAAAGAAAGAAAGTGGAGCCAGGGAGATGGCTCAGTGGAATAAGCGCTTCCCTGGCAAGTGCAAGGACATGAGTTCAATCCCCGGTTCCGGAAAAAAAGAAGAAAGGAAGGAAGGAAGGAAGGAAGGAAGGAAGGAAGGAAGGAAGGAAGAAAGAAAGAAAGAAAGAAAGAAAGAAAGAAAGAAAGAAAGAAAGAAAGAAAGAGGAACCAGACTGGAGGCATCATAATTTTAGGCTGTACTACAAAGCTGTGCTAACAAAACAGCATGATACTAGCACAAAAATAGATACAAAATGGTGGAACAATCTAGATTCTGAACAATGGAACCAATGAGAAGACACAGAAACAACACATATATCTAACATATCTACAGTGATCTGATTGCAAAAAAAGGGGCTAAAATCTACATTGGACAAAAGACAGCTTCTTTAAACAATAGTGTGGGGAATATCCATTTGTAGAAGATAGATCCTTTTCTCTCTCCCTATACAAAGGCCAATTCAAAATGAATCTCAGTCCTAGGTATAAGACCACAAGCTTTGGATCTACTAAAAGAAAACATAGGGGAAGAATTTGAAGCCATACACACAGGTAAAAACATCTGTAAAAGCGTTCAAATAGGAAAGGAAGTAATAGCAAAAAGCAACAAATGGAACTACATCAAATTAAAACTTTCCTGCTCGACAAGGAAACAAAGAATGAAAAGGCAGCCTACAGAATGGGGAAAATATCTTTACTAAGTACTCCCTTGACATATGTTTAAACCTAGCATACACAAAGAACTAAAAAAAAATACTCAACATCCCCAAAAAATAAAAATGAAAAAGCCCAGTCAACCACTGGGCAAATAAATGGAACAGATGCATGTAAAACAAAAATATAAATACTAATAAGAAAAAAACATATGCAACAGTTTAAAGCATTAGAGCATTGCAAATCAAAACTAAATTGAAAGCTAATCTCATGCCAGACTTAAAAACACACATAAATGCTGCCAAGAAAACAAAGAAAGGGAAATCCTTCTGCATTGCTGGTGGGGATATGTAGAGTCACCATGGAAGTCACTATACAAGGTCCTTACAAAACTAAGAATCGAACTACTGTTTAATCCAGGTATACTGCATTTGATACGTCCATGTGAACTAAAGGCAGTACACTGTAGGCAACACCTACACACCCATCTCTACTGCAGTGCATGAGTCACATGGTAGTCAAGATTTGGAAACAGCCTCCATGCCCATGAAGAAATAGGTAAAGAAAATGGCACGTAGAACACTATTCTGGTATAAAGAAGAAAACCTTCTGTCATTTACATGAAATGAAATGGATGCATATGGCAATCATCAGCTTTAGAAGACCCAGAAAGTGAGGCCGGGGAGATGGCTCAGTAGGATAAGCGCTTGACTGGCAAATGCAAAGATCTGAGTTCAATCCCTGGTTCTGCCAAAAAAAAAAAAAAAAAGAAGAAGAAGACCCAGAAAGACAAATGTCACAACTGCTCCCTAATGTGTGGAATCTGAAAAGATGGCCAGAAAGTGAAAGAAAGATTATTACTAGAAAAGAGAAAAAGGGTCAGCCAGATAGCTCAGTGAACTAAAGTGCCAGCTGAGGTAGGTACAGGGACTGGGGTTTGATCGTGGGGCATGCTGAGAGGGTGATTGAGACTGCATGTGGTGGTGCATGCATGTAATCCCAGAGTTAGGGAGGCTGAAAACAGGAGGATCACTACAGGTCTGATCTGTGTAGTGAGACCATGAAGACCGTATACTAAAAGAAAGAAAGAAAGAAAGAAAGAAAGAAAGAAAGAAAGAAAGAAAGAAAGAAAGAAAGAAAGAAAGAAAGAAAGAAAGGAAAGAAGGAAGGAAGGGAGGAAAGGAGGAAGGAAGGAAGGAAGGGAGGGTGGGAGGGAGGGAGAAAGGAAGGAAGGAAAGAAGGAAGGAAGGAAAAAAAGAAAGAAAAAAGGAAAGAAAGAAAGAAAGAAAGAGAGAAAGAAAGAAAGAAAGAAAGAAAGAAAGAAAGAAAGAAAGAAAGAAAGAAAGAAAGGAGAAAGAGAGCCTGGCCTAGCCACTGGCCCACTTCAGTGTGGTGCAGACAGAAGGAGCCACTAGCCCAGCAGCCAGATGGGTGCCAGGCCAGGCTGGTTGATGAGTTTAGTACATCCAGTGAGCAGTGAATGTCCAGAATTTTCACCTTAACTAACTCTGTGTACAGATTCCGGAGATCTAAACAACTATATCTAAGCAAAGTGTCATACAGAAACCATGGTTGAATACCTCTCATCTTGGTCTTCTAAATGTGAACTGCTCCTAATGTCTTATCAATTATTATTATGCTCTCTTTAAAATACATTTTTTAAAAAAGCAAAGTGGTTAAGAAAATATGTTTTATTAAGAGCAAGGATTAATAGCCAATTATTTGTCCAATCTTGCATAGCTATGTCTGTTAAATTGAGCAACAGATTTGATGACAGAAATAGGTAGTATAGCAGGCATTGTTAATTTTGCTATTCTTGTTTTGAAAATCTGTAACATATCTATTGTTGTACACTACCCTGCATTCTGTCTTTGTTTCACTATTTGTTTTTGCTATTGTTTTCACTCTTCAAAATAAAATGTAAAAAAAGAAGAGAAGAAGAATTAGGGTGAGAGGTAGAGGGAAGGGAGAGGGAAGTGAGCACAAGCAGACTGTGCAGTACGCACTGCAGCCAGCTCAGTGTGAAGGCCACAGGAGAGGGAGGGACGAGGGTGATGGGCAGTGACACGGATCAGCATACTCCCGGAGGATGTACCACTCTGCCAAATTAAATCCCTAAATCTGTACTACCAATAAAAAGATGGGAAAAGATAAAGAAACTAGCTTTTCTGTAGGCAATGAGGTCACAGTCCTGTTGTGTGTGGTTTTCAGCAAGCTGGTAACACAGTTTAGACTAAAAACAACGGCCTTAGAAAAGATGGGCTTGGAGCCAGGGAGATGGCTCAGTAGAATAAGCACTTGCCTGTTAAGCTCAAGGGCCTGAGTTCAATCCCTGGTTCTGCCAAAAAAAAGAAAAGATGGGATTTTAGATGGTTCACCTTCCTTAGTAAATTGCAAAGGGATATTTGAGATACTTCAACAGAAATAGCTCAGCATTGGTCCAAAGAATAATGGTAATAATCCATTCCAAATTGCATCATTTTTCATACTTTCCTGTAAATTAAAAGACTGAGGATTTCCTTGAGAGAACTGTGTTGCAGAGGAGGGAAGACCTGGACCAGTGAAGATGCTGAGTCTGGACTTCTGAGACATAGAGTGACCCAAGGTCTCCACTCACGCCATCAAATGAATTCACACTCATGATGGCCACCACAAGTGCTTGAGCCCAGGCTGAGTCCAGGCGCAGAGGGAAGTCACCTGAGAATTTATGAATACTGAAGTGGGATGCCAGGCTTAGAGTGCTTCATTAGTGTTGGATGAGGCTTAATCAGTGCAATTGTTAATAATACCAACACTTGGAAAGATGAGAGAGGACCACAAATTGGAGCCCATTGTGGGCAACTTGAGAAGTTTTTTGTTTTGTTTTTTTGACAAAACTGAAACTGAACTCAGGCTCTTGTGCTTGCCAGGCAAGCACTTATTCTACTGAGCTATCTCCTCAGCCCTTGAGAAGTTTGATAGACACTGTATGAGAGAAAAAGACAGAGAAAGATGGACAGACAGACAGACAGACAGACAGGCAACACAGAGAGATAGAGTATGAGATGGAGAGAGACAGAGACAGAGAAAGACAGAGAGAGACAGAGACAGAGAGACAGAGGGGAGAGAGAGAGAGAGAGAGAGAGAGAGAGAGAGAGAGAGAGAGAGAGAGAATGGGAAAAGGGAGGAAGGAAGGCTAGAGGTGAGGGAATAACTCAGTGTGAGGATCCTGAGCTCAATCCCAGTACTCTGCGGTGGGGTGGGCAACACTTCCTTAGGAGATTCTGCCATGCAGTGAGGGCTCAGCTGTGCTGATCTAATGCAGATCGCCTCTTTGTCTCCCAGGGAAACCAAGGCTCACCCAGGCCGACTGGCTTCTCAAAGCTGGTCAGCTTTTAGTCTTTTTAACAGATTGTCGTGGGCTCCTGCAAAAGGACTCACAGCTTAGTGGAGGCCTTTTATTTCCAAAAAGTTTTACTCTCCTCAGTTCCTTTTTCCATTTTTTTCAGCTCATGTGTGTACACAGACACACACACACTCCCTTTGCTGTTTCCTCTTCCTCAGTGTTGCTCTGCACTGTCCCTCACAGGTCTGCTTGTTGCAGAAACCCAAAGACAGCTGGTGACTGATGGACCAAAGCCGAAACCTGCAAAGAGGGACCAGGGCCAGTGTGTGACAAGAGAAACCCTTTAGTCCGTACTCTGTGTGCATGTCCAGGGCTTTGTTAACTAGAAAATCTATTGTTTTATTTTCTTGTGTGTTTCACAGAATTCTAAAATACACTTCATGGAAATAAGAGTGATTTCCTAGTTTACTTATGTTTCTCACTTTTTTGTACACTGGAATATATTTTATGCCAACATAATGAGACCAGCCTTCTTGCTTCGGAAGTTTCACTTGTGCACAGTTTCTGGCTCAGGTGGACTCTCTGTGGGAGTTCATGAAAGGACAGGACAGAGATGGAAGGAGCTGGGCAACAGGTTGAGAGCAGACAGGCTGCGGGTCAGGCGGGCACTCTGGAATGTCTCTGAGAGGAAAATAGTCTGGCAGGTATTCTACTTGAGTTCATATTATAAAAGACCCAGCAGGTAACTTCATTTATTTATTATTTTTATTTTTTGTGCTGGAACTCAAATTTAGGACGTTGCACTTGCCAGGCAGGTACTTGTGCCACCCAGCTGCGCTTTGCTGATTCCTGATTTTCATCTGAGCCAATGAAAGAACGCTAGACTGAGAGACAGGAGCGCTGAGGAGGAAGCACTCAACTGCTCAGATCTGGGGCCCACTGGTGACAGATCCAAAGTGTCACATGTTGTGTGCTAGCGCGCTAGTTTTCTCTGTTCTGTGATACACAAAAGGTTACCAGAGGCCTTTGCCAGTGAATGTTCTCAGAAAATAAAGAAAATCTAGCAGAGTTTAGAGAGAGAAAGAGTTTCTCAGAGAAAGGCAGCAATCCAGTTAAAAACTACTAATTCTGAAGTTTATAAACTTTTATCTGATAACCTGACTACTGGGCCTTCAGATGGGAAAGGAGGTGAAGGATTTCTCACAGCCCTTGTCTCAGGCTTTGTTGCCAGGCTCCAGGCATTTCCTAGTGCCAGAGCATCCCCCACCCAGGAAAAGAGAAACTCATATCAAAAGCAGTTTCAGGGCCTATTCTCAGCCTTCTTTGGTTAAATTTCTGTTTCCAGAAGCAACCACTGAGAACTCTACTTTCACTTTCCAGTTTCAGTTTCTAACTTCTGACTGCAAGGACAACACCCATGGTGTCATTACTTGCTTATATATCCCTGTTTCCAAAGTCCCCTTTACTTGAAAACTCTCAAGACTGGCTAGCTGGACCTGAACAGTCACTGCCTGCTGGGTCACTGCAGAGTTGTCGGTTACTTGTCAGCTGCCATGAGGTAAAGACTTTTTCTTTGCCTGCATGTCTAAGGTTTGGGAAAAAGTGTTTCTCACTGCTCTTTGAAATGTTTCTTCTCTGTGTTGTCAGGCTTCCCCACTCTTCTATATGAGCATTTGCTAAGGGAGTGAATGTGTGAGAATCCAAATGCGTTTGTGCACTCAGAGGCACCGTTGCAGCTTGATTTTTGTTAGCCTAAACCCTAGAGAAACCTCTCTTATGCTATAGCCCAAAGAAGAGGAGAGTGAGTATAAGGAAATGGAAGACATGGTCCCAGTTTCAGAGATTTCTTTCCACCAGGCTCACTCTGTCCTCTCTAAGGAAAGGAGGGACAGCTTTTCTGGGAAGGGACATCACTTTTGCTATCTTCCTTGTGCAGGTAAGCAGGGCCCACATAGTTGTGTAAGCTGCACTTGGACCTCTCATGAATCTTGGAGTCATTATGTGGCTGGTGGTGAGCTGGTGAAGTTCATGGTCTTCCTGTTAGTTTCCAGGTTCACAGATATTATTATCGTTGTTGTTATAGTTGCTGCTGCTGTTGCTGTTGTTTGGGTTTTTGTGTTTGCTTGATTTGGCAACACCCTGGACTGAACCCAGGGTTTTCACCCTAAGCTACATCTCCAGCCCTTTTTTTAATCTTCTGTTTTCAGAAAGTGTCTTTTTAAGTAGCTAAATTGCCAACACTGGGTTCAATCTTGCAATCCTGCTGCCTCAGCCTCCCAGAATACTGAGTTTATGGCATGCACAACTTTAGCTGACTGGTCTCACTGTCTGACTGCTGGATTCTTATTAAGGTGTGACAGGACTGAAAATTAGCAGGTCACCTTCTCCTTTGGCCCCCAAGAAGTCTTGGCATGCTCCTTCCCCCAGGTTCTGGCTACAGGTCTCAGTTGGGGAGCATTCATGTTGTCCTCAGTTAAAAGGCTTAACGTGGTCACTGCTGCATAACAACAGCTAAATACTGCTCATATAATCTCTTCTAGCAGCACATAAAATAGTGAATTAATGTTGCCTTGGAAATGACCACTCAGTGTTTTACTGGGAAAAAATTTTGAAAGGTCCAAATTCTAGAAAATGCTCAACTGCAGGGCTGTCGTAAATGTGATCTTTATATAACAAAAGCTCTTATTTAGGCGAGAAGATTGAAAGTCGGAAGATTCTAAAGATTTTAAACATCGCACTTAATTCTGTGCTTATTAAAGGCCAACTACTCACCTCCCCCCTCTGCCACCAGCAGCCTCCACCTGCTGTCTATGTCTCTGCTTTTGCCTACTGTGCTCATTTGAGGAAAATGAAAGCACTCAGTATGTGACAGGAGTAAGATCCTGTCATTTCATTGCCTCCTCCATTGTTTTTTTTTTCCAAAATTTTATAGATAAACAGCAATGAGACAGTTTCAAATCAAATCGGAAGTACAGTTTCAACAAATAACACACTGCATATATTCTTCTTAGTGGATAATTGCTGTACAAGATGTGGACTTGAGATCCCATTTACAAACACCATTAGAACAAATCATTCTATTCATTAAGAGAATGCAACTATATATCTATCCTAACCA
>NW_004524622.1:12627589-12630834 GCF_000260255.1 Octodon degus
ACTGAAGTTCAGGTGCAGCTCTACAAAGTTTGGACTTATCCAGCTGCATCTGGCTTGGGTCTGGCTGCTGTGCTCAGCTCCTTCCTGCTGCTGCCCTTGAGAGTGAACATGTTGTGCCCCTGTGGCAAGATGTTCTGCTCCTGGATTAGCTGGGTGGATCTATCATCTACACTCTCTGCAGGGATTGCAGCTGCAGGGTTACACCTCAGTCATGTATGCCAGGCCTGAGCTGTGACTGGAGGGGGCAAGGTGAAGTAAGGGGAAGAGGAAGCTCTCCCACATACTTACTGGACCTGGGCTAAGAGTGGTTCTGGGGATTCCCGGAACACCGCAAAATTCCTACTTCGCAGGCGGCGTGGGGAGGTGCTGCAGAGTGGTGTGGGGTGGTCCAAGGGGGTGGGAGAGGGTCCTGCCCATGCTGCGCCTTGGCTGGGACAGGTCCCACTGGTGCAAGGTAGCAGGAAGCTCTCCAAACACTCACTGGACCTGGGCTAGGACTGGGTCTGGGGGTTCCCGGAACTCGGCAGAAATTCCTACTCGGTGGGCGGGGTGGGGGAGGTACTGCGGAGTGGTGGGTGGCGGCTGGAGGGGGTGGGAGAGGGTCCAGCACATGCTGCACCTGGGCTGGGACTAGTCCTGCTGGTGCAGGGTAGCACGAAGCTCTCCACACTCACCAGACCTGGGCTAGACTGGGTCTGGGGGTTCCCGGAAGTCAGCAGAAACTCCTACTCAGCGGTCAGGGTGGGGGAGGAACTGCGCAGTGGTGGGGGGCGGCCCGAGGGGGTGGGAGAGGGTGCGGCCCACGCTGCGCCTGGACTGGGACTGGTCCTGCTGGCGCAGGGTAGCAGGAAGCTCTCCACACATTCACCGGACCTGGGCTAGGACTGGGTCTGGGGGTTCCCGGAAGTCGGTAGCCTCCATCATTTTTCTGAGGTGGTCTTTCCCTTACAAGAACGTACGCCCCCGGACACAGCTTCTAGTTTTCATCTATTCTCAGTTCCTCAGTGTGATTGATCCAGCTCCCCCATCTCCACGCTGTGACTGTCTTCCCTTGGGGCAGCTAGATGCACTCAGGACTGTACACACTGCACTGGCCCCACCCACGCGTAGACAGGGCCCATGCACCACAGCGACCGCCTCTCGCTCATGCCAGGACTGTGTGGACCACCATCCAGCTTGCTGTAGTCCACTAAGGAGAGCTCTGCAGAAATCCCATGTGGTGGGACGGCCCCCAGGGTGTCTCTCTCCTGCTTGCTCCCAACTCTCAGTACCTGTGCTCCTTGAGCTCTCTCCCACACTGGCCCTGCAGGCATCTTGCGCTCTTCTCTCTAGGCTCTATGAGTACTCACAGCTTTTGCACCTTCACACGTAGCTGGAAGGGCCACCTCTGTATCTCCCTTATCAGACTTACTTTCTTTCCTGTCTGGGTCTCTAGATGGTGGACACTGTGGTGTGCAGAAACTAGATAAGGCAGATAAGAGCCAGGAGGAGTTAGTCCACGTAAACAGACTAGCTGTGAGAGGGATGCTGGGATACTTAAAGGTGAGGCTTATCACCAGGTTAAGGAACTGTCCCATGAAAGGCACACTCTAAACCCTGAAGCCCTAAGAAAGTGCTGACTTTAAGAAAGAGACTGCAAAGCCAAATGAGGAAGAGGAACCTGACAGTGTGGTTTCATGCTGGTTTCCTTCCTGCGACATGATGGGTTCAAGGTTCAGTATCATCATGGCATTATCATATCTCATTCTTCATGGCTCAACAATATTCCCCTTTGTGACTGTGCTCTATTTTGCTTGTCCATTCATTAATGCTCAGCATGGGAGTAGTTTCCTGAATAGTGCACCAGTGAACATCTGAGGATTAATATCTGCATGAGCACAGGCTTTGAATTAATTGGAGCATCTATTGCAGTATGGAACGTCCCCAGGATTATGTGCTCAGGTGGGTCTCATATGGTAACTCTGATTTTGATTTGTTGAGAGACCACCCGCCTTCTTTCTGCTACAGCTCTACCATTTTATGTTCCTACCAGCAATGTGTTTGGGTTCTAATTCTTTAACATCTTTAACAACTCTTGTTATTTTCCTCTTTTTGTTTTGTTTGTTTCTTTGTATTCAGTTCTAAGAATTGAATCTAGTAGCACTCTACCACTGAGCTATATCCCTACAAGTTTATTTGTTTGTTTTTGAGACAGGGTTTACTAAGTTGCCAGCCTGAACTCAAACTAGTGGCTCCCCTGCCTCAGCCTTCTTCAGCCCAGGGATAACACCTCTGCACTATTCCACCTGGCTTAGTCTCCATTTTGTCATTACTACTGTCACCTTTGTGGGTGAAAAGGATGTCTTGATTCCTACTTACTGTGTTTTGTTTTAGTTTGCTTTTTGTGTGTGTGATGGTGATGGGCTATTGTTTCGATACTGCTTCATTTTTTCCCTGTAATGCGTTCGGAAGCCTGAATCTCTTAAACACTCTACCAAACCCATTTACTTTATTTAGAGAGCAGGTCATATGCTGGCTTCCAACTTTCAACCTTCTCACCTTGGCACCTCAAGCAAGTAGAATTAGAAGGACGCACTACCTCACCAAGCTGCACAACAGTTTTGGTCTGTACTTATCTAACAGCTATTGACGTTGAGCAAATTTTTGTATCTTTGTGGTTCTTATGACTGTTCTTTAGAAAACATGAACTCAAGTTCTTTGCCAATCTTTTATTTTACTTTATTTTATTTTATTTTTCAGAATCGGGGATTGAACTCAGGCCCTTGCGCTTGCCAAGCAAGCTTTTATTCTATTGAGCCATCTCCCCAGCCCCCTTGCCAGTCTTTTAATTGTGTTGATGAGTTGTAGGACATTTCATGTATTCTGAACTTACATATCAGCCATATGCCAAAATAGTTTCTCTCATCCTGGGAGTTGCATTATCATTGTTGGCTATGTCCTAGGAAGTACAAAAACTTCATTTTGATAAAGTCCAACTTATTTCTTGGTCTTATTGCCTGGCCGGCCAAATAGCTCAGCAGATTAAAGTGCTTGCAAGCAGGGGCAGGGGCTGGGGGTTTGATCCCGGGGCCTGCCATACTGGCCCCAACGGGTATGCTGAGATGGCAATTGAGACTGGGTGTGGTGGCACAGGCCTGAAATCCCAGCACTTCCAAGGCTGTAAACAGGTGGATGACCACCAGTCTGATCTAGTAGTGAAACCCTGAACACCCTGTAGACCCTTCCCTAAAATACAAAAAGAAGAA
>NW_004524622.1:12630934-12638104 GCF_000260255.1 Octodon degus
AAAGGAATGTATTATCGTTGCCTATTATTTGGTACCACATCTAAGAAAATGTCCCAAGGAAGTGTTATGAACATTTTCTCCACCCCTTCTTCCACAGCTTCTATCGTCTTAGGCCTTACATCTCCATTTCTTGTCCCTCTTGAATTAATCTTTGTATACGTTATAAGCTAAGGAGCCAGCCTCTTTCTTTAGCATCTGGTTTCCCATTTTTCCACATCACCTCTTGAAATGGCCTTAGAAGTCATTTCAGGGTAGTTAAGGACTGAAGTAGGTCAACTTTCAAAATCATAGCTTATGACCCAATTCTGAATATGACATTATTTGTAGCTAGCATAAGAGGTATCAGGGTTCAGCGAAGATGGAAGGGTGGAGCTTGACTTCCATAGAACTGACACGAAGGAGGAAGAGGCACCAGCATCATCGGTGTTGATGATCCAGGGAGGAAAGGCCATGTGAGGATGCTGGAGGAAGGTGGCCATTGGCAGTCGAGGAAGCAGTTATAGGAACCTATTTGCTTGGACATTTGACCTGGACTTCTGGACTCCACAGCTGCGAGGCAGGAGGTCCCTATTCTTTAGGTCAGCTAATATGTACCATGTTGTTCCAACAGCCCAAATGGATCGATAGAGTCCTATATTCCAAGTTTACTCCTGGAATCACTTCCGTGGGCCTGTGTCTTGACTCTCTTTCCTGGGCTGTGTGTCTCTGTCACTTCCAAATGATCTTTATGCAAGTGCAGTACAGTTTTGATTACCGAAGTTATGTTAAAACAGGAACTATGATGAGAGGAAGTTGGCGGGAGGGGAAAAAAAAGCAGGAACTATGAGAAGTCCAAGTTTTTTTTTTGTTTTTGTTTTTGTTTTTGTTTTTGTTTTGTTTTGTTTTGTTGTTGTTTTTGACAGAACTGGGGATTGAACTCAGATCCTTGCATTTGCCAGTCAAGCGCTTATCCTACTGAGCCATTTTCCTGGCCTCTCCAAGTTTATTCTTTGTATTTCATATTGGTTTATCAATTTGAGATCCTTTAAGATTCCATATCAATTTTAGGATGAAAGTTTCAATTTCTGCAAAAATATGTTGCTGAGATTTGACCACGGCTTACATTGTATCTGTAGTCCATTGTGGGCAGTATTGGTTTTTTCATAATATTAAGTTTCTAACCAATGAGCAAGGGATGGTTTTCCATTAATAGGAGTCTTCTTCCTTTCAGTAACATCTGTAGCTTTCAGGATTCATGCTTCACCTACTTGATTAAGTTTATTTCTAGATAGTTATTCTTCTCTCAGATACTATTAATGGGAGTGTTTCCTTAGGCTTACTTTTATCATTCATAATTTGTGCATCAAAAGTAACTTACTCTATTAGTTTTTGATCGTTTGAATTTGCCTATTTAATTTAAGTTTCTGTGGAATATCCTTTGACTTTTGTGTTTGTAACATTTACAAGTATTTGACTTGAAAAGAAGAGAAAACAGCGCTCTTAGCCTTGTTCTTGATCTTGACTGAAAATCTTTCAGTCTTCAACTCCTGAGGATGACCATGGTGTAGATTTCTCACATGTGGTTTTTATTGCTTTGAGGACATCACTTTCTATTAATCATCCTTTGAGTATTTTTAACGAGGAAACTGTTAAATTTTGTGAGCCACTCTTCTGCATAAATTGCAGCAAGCACAATTTTCTCCTTCTTTCTGTAAACGTTATGTAACATTAATTGACTTTTAGGTGTTGAGCTGCCCTTTGTATGATACTCTCCATTTGCACACCATTTTTGAAATGACAAAATTACAGAGATGAAAAATGAAGATGTGGGTAGCAGTGGTCTGGATTCTAGCGGTGCTGAGGAAGAGGTTGCAGGTGTGATTACGAGCGGATGGCAGGAAGCGATGTTGTGGTGCTGAAGGAGTTCTTATGTTTGTTGATCCAGGTGAAGTTTATAGAGATTTACTCATCAGAGAAAGATGACAGAACGATACAACATGGTCTTCTACCCATTCAAAGTCCCCAGCATGGGCACTATACTGTGGTGGTGTAAGTTTCAATCATTAGGAGAGAGTGGGTGAAGGATATACTGGATCCATAAACTATTTTTACAACTTTCTGTGAATCTATAGGAATTTCCAAGTAAATTTTTTTTAAAAACCTGCTAAAATTTGTCCTTTTGGTGACCTTTGTAATAAAATAGAAAACTCTTCCACAGCATACAGTAAGCTATAAGTGCTTTCAATGTACAGGCCTGTTAATCCTCTCAAAGGCCACTTTGATGAGCACTGTTATTATCGCTATTTCATAAATGGATCTCAGAGCACACAATAGTGCTGGAATGAAGGTACAGAAAGAAGCAAACTGCATCCTTTATCCATGTGATTGTTACAAATGCAGGGAATTAAAGGAAATTGCAGTAAATGTGGGATTTTCTGAATACTTCTAATATTGTAAATTATTCTACTTTGCTTATGTTACTTTGGGTGTTTGTCACCTAACAAGATTTTTTTTGGGGGGGGGCAGAACTGGGGATTGAACTCAGGTCTTTGTGCTTGTGAGGGAGGCGCTTATTCCACTAAGCCATCTCCCCAGCCCCACCTAACAAGATTTATTTTTGTTTTATAGTAAGAATGATGATGCTAACCAAGTCCTGAAATGCCTGGACCAGCTGAAATGCCACTTTACATGGGAGCTAGCAATTGGAAAGGCTGAAATATCAGATTTAGAAAGCAGAATTTTGGAAGAGATTGAATTCCTGGACACCAAGTACAATGTGGGAATTCGCAACCTACAGGCCTACGTGGAACACCTCAAGGGCCACAATGACAAAGCTCTAAAGAGCCTGGAAGATGCTGAAAGGCTGATCCAAAAAGAACATGCTGACCAGTCTGACATGAAAAGCCTGGTGACCTGGGGCAACTATGCCTGGGTGTGTTACCACTTGGGAAGGTTGGCAGATGCCAGGATGTACCTGGACAAAGTAGAAAACACTTGCAAGAAGCTTTTGAGTCCCTTCCGCTTTCAGATGGCATGCCCTGAGGTGGACTGTGAGGAAGGATGGGCCTTGCTGAAGTGTGGAGGAAAGCATTGTGAGCGGGCTTTAAAATGCTTTCAAAGTGCCTTGGAAATGGAGCCTGAAAACCCTGAGTTCAACACTGGGTATGCCATCACCGCCTATCGCCTGGAGAACTCTAACAGGTACAAGAATGAGAGAGTGTCCTCCCTGGACTCCCTGCGAAAGGCTGTGAGGCTGAATCCTGAAGATGCATACATCAAGGTCCTCCTTGCTCTGAGACTTCAGGATGAAGGGCAGGAGAAGGAAGGGAAGAAATACATTGAAGAAGTTCTGAACCTCAAATCCTCCCAGATGTACATTTTTCGCTATGTAGCCATGTTTTATCGAAAAGCACGCTGCATGGATAAAGCCATTGAACTCCTTCAAAAGGCCTTGCAGGCAATGCCCAACTCCACTGTCCTGAACCATCAGATAGGGCTTTGCTACAGAGACAAACTAGTCCAGATAAAGGTAGCCACTAACATGCAGCCTGTAGGCCGGGATAGAGAGGAGATTGACAGATATGCAGAATTAGCCATATTGCATTTTAAACTGGCTGTAAAACAAAAGCCCACATTTGATATTGTTCTTCTACACCTGGCGCTTGTTTATATTGAAGTAGGAAAGTATGACGAAGCTGAAGACAATTTTAAGAAATTGTTTTCCATGACACCAATTGAGGAAAGCACGCTACAAAAGGCACATTTCTACTATGGCAGATTTCAGGGATATCAAAAGAATTCAATCACAGATGCCATTAAGCATTATTTAAAAGCAACACAAATAGGAGAGCCATCATTTATAACAGACCAAAGTATTAATTCTTTGAAGAAATTGGCTTTAAGGAAACTTCAGAGAAATGAATTTGACAAGGAAGCCCTGAGCCTCCTAGAGTATGTCCACAAACTGGAAGGGGAAGCGCAGGCAGCTGGGGGACACCACGAGCAGGCCTGAGCCTGGCTCCACGCTCCCAGACGAGAATGCCACGGGAAGCGATGCCAACCACCTTCACTTTTCATTTGCTTTTCCATGAACTTTTATTCTGTTTGATGATTTTAAAAGCATGCATTATGTAGTTCAGTGCATTTCTCAGACCTGGTGAGGCATCATTAGCTGTATTCAGAAAATAGTGAAAAAAAGCGTGTGTGCACCTCAGGGGCGGGAACTGACCATTAAGGTGACTGCTACAGAGGAGAAAAAGGCTTGCTGAGCACATCTGTAGCAAATATAAATCTAGATTTATATACAGCAAGGTGTTAAATTCTCTATTTTATCAAGCATTTCAGGGCTTTATAAATAAATACCAAATAAGATGAATGGGAAACATGTTACTCAAACTTCATGCATCTTATAATCTAGTGAGTGAGAGAGAGAGAGAGAGATTTAACATGCAGTAATGAGAAGTCAGATTTCTCCATGAGGATGTTTCAACTTTAATTCATTGTCAAACTGTTCCAAGTCCACTGTAGTTGCTTTAGCTTACACCATTTCATTTGAATCACTATTTAAATCATTTGCTGATATTGATCCAATTAAAACATAAATGTGCAAAGCATGTGAAATGATCTGAGAGCAGACCTCACTAATGCAAAATAAACTTGTGGATGATGTTATGTGTTGTGTGAGGAATCTTCTTAGTTACTCTTTTCTCATTGCTGGGACAAAACACCCAATCCGCCATATTAAAGAAGGAAAAGTTCATTCACCCTACAGTTTGTGGAGGTTTCAGTCCAAAATCAGCTACATTCAAGGCAGAACAGCATATGGCAGAGAGTAGTAGTTCACAGATGCAGAAAAAGCCACAAGAGAAGCAGAAGGACAAGCCTGCTTCTGCCCCTTATGTTGTTTGCATGCTACCTGTCCCAGGGCAGGCATAGCACTTGCCCCTATTCCCAGCATTGGACCATGAATCAATCACAAGCTCTATATTCCACCACCTCTGAAAAGCCCAACCCCATGACTGCATGAGGCTTTGGGGAGACATCTCGACACAACCGTCACAGGAATTCCTGACCATCTCCAGGGAACACGATTTAGTTAGCAGCATGCCTCTTTCACACCCTTTCCAACTCAAGAAGACACCTGTGCTCTTCTCAGGGCTAAGAAATATGGCAGTGTAGTATAGTCTGGGTGTTTTCAAGCAAAACAACTAGTAGGAAAATTTAGTCCATAGATGCTCTTTCATCTTAATAATAGTGCCAAATTTATACAAGAGTATCTTCAAGCATTACCAAGAAGTTTCTTTAAATTAGCAGCTAAATTGTAGAACCTTGTTATTTCCATGTAAATGACTGACAGAATTCCAAGTGGAATCTTTCTTTAGACTGACCCTAAGTCAAGCCAACTATACCCCTTCCACCCATGATTGCATCAGAGCCCCAGCCCATGCCTTTGCAAACTGCTCTGCAGACACCACTGCTGTCTACAGTCTCTTGTGGACTACTGTGACCCCCAAGGTCTCCATCCTCATGATGCAGCTAGGGCTGGATCCGAATTGGGAATCAAGATATCTACTCTACTGCCCAATCTATCCCTAGTTACCTACTCCATTAGTCCATTTTCTGTTAGTATAGCAAAATACTTGTCTATTTGCCTATGTTACATTCTGCTTATAATGAAAAGAGTTCCATTTAGTTCAGAGTTTTGAAGGCTGAAGGTCCAAAGACCCTGGCAATTATCTGCCAACGCCCTGGCAGCACCAGATCACCATGGACAGCGTCACCCAGGTGCCAAAGCCAGGGAGCGATTGCATGGCAAGGCAGCAAGCTGGAGAGCAGGGATGGACAGGTTTGCCACCACTAGACTTCATCTCTTACACACCACACCACTTCTTAACACTACTATACGAAGGACCGAACTTCAGATGCCTGAAACTTCAAGGAACACAGTCAAACCTTACCCAGAGCATCCCCTATTGCTCTGTGGCCTCAGATGGGGTCTTGTTCCCAGTCAGAACAAATGTGATAACAGCCACTTTCACTCAGAAGTTCCTTGCTGAAGGGATAAGACTTCTCTGATGCGGCCCTTAAAATCTACTCTCGGACTTGGGAGATAGTTCAGCAGCGTAAGCGCCTGCCTGGCAGGTGCCGGGACTCAGGTTTGATCCCCACCACCACATGCCATGCTGGCCCCGGAATCCCAGGCACACTGTGTGGACTATGAAATGGGGCATGGTGGCCCATGCCTGTAATCCTAGCACTGGGGAGGCTGAGACAGAAGGATCACTACAGAGTCCGAACTGCATAGGAAGATCCTGTATCAACAAACAAAAACAAAAACAAAACAAAAATCTCTCCATCCAGCCTGCTTTCTGCTAAATTTCAGTACATCCCCAGCTTCTCCTGATCTGTTTTTCTTTGTTGTTCTCCTGTCTGAGGTCACTCTCACATTTCTCGCAGGCTATGTTGTGCTGATTAATTGCTCAATTAGAAATATACAATGAACAGTAATCCTCAACCAGAGCGGGGCAGCAGTTGCAAAAGGACAGGGCTTTGCCTGCCAGAGGGTTCTGGCAATGCCAAGCTTAGGTTTTAAGATGTCACACTTGTGGGTTAATAGTGCCATCTAGTGGATTTACACAAGGATGCTGCTTAAATTTCCTACAACAAAAAATCAGGCAGCCCAAAATGTCAATACAGCTATGGTGAGAAATTCACACTTGCATCATTTCTTGAAAAAATTATTGACAGGATTACTCTGTTTATTTTGGTGTCAGGAATTGAATTTAGGACATTGTCAGGCAAGCACTATGCTGCTGAGCTATAATTTCGAGAGATTATTCTGAAGGACTATTGTGAGGAATATTTACCTACCTTGTTTCAGTTTTCCACGCAGGTTTCGGGTTGGTTGTCATATTTCACTTTTTCTTCCCCTTTCCTCCAGTTATTGGGTCTAACATCTTAATGACATACATTCAAAAGATAATAAAACCAGTTCTCTCAAAAATGTACCCGGGGGCCTGGCCCTAGCTCAGTCCTTTAAGTGGCTGCTTCCACAAAACTGTCAGCCTCAGGTTGCTGTAGTTCGATCCCCACAACACTCTAGCAGGCCAAAAGTGCCCTGAAGGCATTTGAGGAGCAAAATAAATCAATAAAAATAAAAAATGTACTCAGTCCTCTCTGTTACAAAAAAAA
>NW_004524622.1:12657601-12677368 GCF_000260255.1 Octodon degus
GAAACACTTCCGGAAGTCTGCTTTTATGCCTTCAGTTCACTGTCATGGCCACCTCAGTGTACTGAACTAATTCAAAATACCTGCCTTCCTCTCACAGTCATTTTGACTGTGGCTAGGAGATGTCACACAGTGCCAGATCCTGTGAATAAGGCAGACTGGACACACTCCACTGTTTTCATAAGTCTGCTTTTTTGTTAGATGGGATTTGGCAGCAACATTCACCTTATTTTTGACCATACCTCACAAAGACATGAGAGAGGCCTTCATAACTGCTTCAGAAAGGGGAGAACTGATGAGCTACATGTGCTCGTGGCGAGGGGGGTATTCTGAAAGGGACTAATGGCAGTGTGTCTCTTACTACAATAAATTTTCAGAATTAAACATTCAGATTTTGAATATATCTCCCACATAATCTTGCCTTTTTTCAAGCCTAATATTTAACAGATACACTTAGAATATTTAATGAGCCCTTTCCTAATAGACATTTACAGAAATTTCAGGTTAGGACTGTTTTATACAATGCTGCAGTGAATACTATTGCACGTATCTCTTTTTATAATTTGGTTTTTCAGTACAATGGGTTCCAAAAATTAGAATTCTTGGACCACAGAAACTGACCAGGTACGTAAGCCCTCGCCCAGTTTATTGTCCCAAATGTAGCATCAGATTGCTTTTACGTTCACAGCATCGTAAGAACGCTATGGCCCATTTCTGCACCAAATATTGTGACCATCCGCTTCTCCCTCTGTGCATCCTGTCATGCTTGTGGGGACACAGGAATTGTGATTTTTAGTTTCCATTTGTTTTATGACCATTGGCTGCTCTCCAGCATTCCTGTGGTTTGTCCAGCGTTCCTGAGAGCCTGCTGAGGGCTGTGGCAGCAGCTTGGCCCTGAGGGTGCATTTGGGAATCTGGAATCTGTCCAGAATGGGGGCTGCCTGTACTCCCACTTGCCCTCTTTTGCACTGCCTGCAACTCTGGGAAAAGGCTAATCCCTGAATGGATTTTCCAGAACTCTCCTCCACCTTCACACTCCTGGGGCCTCCCTCAGACTCTCAGGCCAGCTCACCCTCCCTCCTCCGCTGGAGAGCAGGCTCTTTGGATGGAACTGTTGGCACTGGTGGCAGACAGAACGCTCAATAAACCAAGAAGGGAGGGGAGGGAGTGCCACGGAAAAGGGCGGGAAATTTCGAGAAGCCTGGTCTGAGAGCACCGCAGAGCAGAGCAGCCCCAAGTGGACCCATCACAGCCAAGGAAACATCATCAGGACTCCTCAAAACACTTCTCACTGCTGTCTTTGGGAGCCGTTCAACATTTACTAGTGTAGTAAAAACTGGCCCCGATTGTGTGGGCCAAATCATCCCGCTAAGGCTAATATGTAAAACCAATAGAACTACAGTATTTGTTACATCATATTCTATATGAAATGTTTGGGGTATACCTGTATATATAATATCTATTTCATGTGCTTCCATTATTACTATTTTAGACTAAGACATTATATTTGTCACAATTCAGTTATGTTTTATGAGACTTGTTTTCTTTTTTTTGTGAGACTTTTGTTTCCTAAGGCATAAAAGAATGATTTATAGCCTTAAATTTTGAGAGGGCAGGCAAGTGTTAAGGCAGGAATGCACTTGGCTGCTAAATGTCCTGATAAAAGAAAAACAACAAAATTCAGCCTGTGAGGCCTTCAGCACCTCTCAGCCTGGAGCACTTTAATTGACTGACTAAAGAGAGCAGGTTTGCAAAGGAGGATTTCTGCCCAGTCGATAAGCTGCCTCTAAAAGCACTCTAAAAATCCCCAATAAAAATCCCCTCCCGCACTTGCTTTGTAGGTTGCTATTGAGAGTGGCCTGACTCACTGTATCTGAACCGCAATTCCTTGTTTCCCAAACAAAAGATCTTTCCTCTGAGCTCTGTGACTATCTTTTTTTGAGTTAATTTATATGAGCCAAAGGGAAGTGCCTAAGACACTGTTGCAGGTATTCTACAGTATTATTGTGCTTAGTCTCTGAAATAGCTTTACAATGTACCTTGATTACCTCTTTTTCAGATAGCAGGAGACAGATTACAAGAAAGACTGAGGGCCTTGTCTATGACTGTACACTTGGAAGTGAAGGATCTTAGCTTCAACTTTGGCAGCCGGATCCAGAACCAGAATTAGGTTGAGCTGAGCAAGAGCCTAGACTATACAATTTAAGGAGACACCCACTGTCCGGATGGTGCAGGGGCTGACCCCACACTCACAGGACTCCGAGAGTGAGGACCTCCTTCAGTGTGCCTGCAAGGCCTGGCTTGCCTCACAGGGACTGTGTGGTGCTCACCCTGGCCAGAACCTACGAGGCTTCTAAACTCCTCACAGTTTAACTCTCTTCAGCTGAACATTCTCTACACAACTGGAGTTAAAAGGAGTTGGACTTAAAATCGTACAAGCTGTGTGCTTGATGGGAAAAGATGACATAAAACAAGTAAAGTCACACTACCACATGCGGACACTGCAGACAGAATTCTGTATGAAGCATCTGACTCACTAGGGTAGAGTCAAGACTTGTGAGGACTAAAACCAAGGTAAGAGGCTCATCGGGTAGCACCCCTGTGCCTTAGGAAAATGGAGGCTTGCAAAAATAAAATGATTACCTCAAAATGACCACACCCCCAAATGAGAGCAATGAAACAAGATCACTAGCTTTCTAATTCCCAGTTTCAAGTCTGATAGGTTCTAGCCATAGTATGAATTGCTGAATTATTATAGGGGTCATCCAATGTGGCTCAAGCCCTTAAGACAACAGCTCATCTTCCCAGAGACCACCTCCCCCCTTCTTCTCCAACTCAGCCCAGGGTGCAGTTTCCTTTCACCTTTTCTACCACCTCAGGGAAGGCCCCAGTCAGCTCCTCAGGTATATCTAAACCTCCCCCTCAAGCCCCACCTCTGGTGAAAAGGCATAAAAGCCTCAGCCTCCCTTAGTTCCAATCCAGAGAATTCTTTATCTTCCCAAATTCTCTCCGTGTCCTCCAACATAATAAATCCCCTTTCCCTTTTTCATTCTGCCTGTTTCTCTGCTGCAACACCATCAAAACCTACCATTTTTGGTACTGTGACCTGGACCAGTGAGTAGTGTGGCTCCCGGAGCGCACCCTGTCCCGGTTTTGAGCTCCCTCAATGAATCAACTTCTGCTTCTGCTTTCGCCTCTGCCACCTGCCATTGCTAGCTTGCATCCAACACTGGCCAATTTTAATCCACACAGGTGAGCCCCAAAACTCGTCTCGGGGAATACCACCTTGTATTTTCCTCTTGTCTTGAAAATTGTGAGCTCACGTCGGGGTCCCCACTCATCTTCCTCTGCCACCTGGCCCTGGGCTCCCTGCTTTCTCTAGTGAGGACTGATAAAGTGGGTGCTAGCCTTCTCTCTCTCTCTCTCTCTCTCTCTCTCTCTCTCTCTCTCTCTCTCTCTCTCATATTCCCTTCAGGTAAAAAGCGATGGATTTTAGTTGGAAGTGACTTCGGGCTTTTGCACTAATCTTTGGCTCACCTTTTAATTCGGTCACCATTGGAAATACTTGTTCCTAGCCCCCAAAAGACACCCCACTGGGATACCTGATCCATAATCTCAGCTCCCTAGGCCTCCTGGAGGCCATAATACCTAAGCAATTAATTTTCTACTGTCAAGACAGCTTGGCCGCAATAAGCTAGATAGTAAAATCCAGTGGCCTATAGAAAAACTTTTGAGCCACTAATTCTCCAAAGTTAAAAAAAATTCTGTCACCACACCAGCAAATGGCAGGATATCACCTGTATTCGGGCTTTTTTTTTTTTTCTTTTTATTTGAGGATGTGTCCCTCCCTTACTCGTCCCTCCCTCCTCCCTCAACTTCTCTCACACCATAGGCCCCTAACCTAGGGACAGCTCCCCTGCCTTACAGTCTCTCTCAGACCAGATTGCCCTACACCCGCACCCACAGAACCGCCCACAGGAGTCCTGGACCCCACTGTCCTTCCCCTCCACGACATGGCCCTCGCCTCAGCCACAGCGGTTGCTTCTAATTTATCCTCTAACCTCTAACTTTCAGGGACTAAGGAGATGCCTCTCCTCCCTCCCTGTCTTCCTCTCTTCTGTCAGTCGGTCTACATTACTCACAGTCCTCACCACCCCACTCCCATTTTACAATCTAATCACAGTCCTTTTTTTCCCTCCAGAATCTCACTCTAAAAAAATCAACTAACAACTCATTTTTTCCCCAACAGCGCATGCCCTCCCTCTGCTATCCATCAGGCTAAATTAGAGGTAACAGCGCAGGAGAGAGCGAGCCCGCTGCCCTTTCCAGCGGAGCCGGATGCTTCCCTTGTCTCTGCTCACTCCCCGCCCCCACCCCAGCCGCCCCTGCAGGAGCTCTGGGCTGCAGGACTTAGCACTGTCAGCGCTCCTCTCTGCCTGTGCCTGCCCTTGTACTCTGCTCACTTTGCTTGCTTCCACTCAAACCTGATAAGCACTATATTAGACCTAAACATATGTATAAATAAGAGGGGTTTTTAAAAACCTTTTACCTCTCAAATTCCTCTTATAAGAGATCTTTGTTAATTGACTTACAAAAGTTCTGACTAGGCTTCATACTTACAAACTTAAAAAGGTCATCATAGTTCAATCTGGCCAGAAATATATGAGTGCACTCTCATTTTATAAAGATGTCATGTTTCTTGTATGTACTTGTTTGTTTTTATGTCATTCTGTAGACAGCTGTTCCTTTATATTTGAGCTCTAAAATATAGCCTTAAAAGCATGCTTTCTCCTGAGTTACCAGCTGGTCTAGGTAATACCAAATCAATTTATAATTAAATAAAAACCATTAAAATGGGGAAAGATTGTTGGACAAAACTCTTGTTTGATAAAGAGAGGGTAGCCAACCTTTGTTTATCAATAGGAAACCCCCAATAATTTCCTTAAAAGAGACCCCCAATAATTTGGTCATTGGTGAAAAGACAAAGTTTTTCAAAAATTAAAATAAAATTTTCTCATAAAAGATGCTCAGTATATTAAACATATTCATGCCTTCCAAATATACTATATGCTACAATATAGACTTTCTTTCAACTTTAAATAAATGCCTTTCTCTTATACTCCAGGTATTAATAAGAGGTCAAGGCAACATGATGTCATCAGTCAAAAGATAATTTTCTAACTAAAACTTACATGATATGTATCCTATGTACATTTAGAACTGCTGAAACAAATGGGGATTTCATATGACTGTTATGGTACCCTGACATATATGACTATTAATGTCAAATGAGCTCTACAAAATTATTGACATTCTACAGGAATTTAACTGCTAAAATGGCCATGGCTAAAAAGAAATAATAGTTCTCTGGTTACACATTATCCTTCAAGGTACTATTGCTACAAGCTGGTATACTAATATAGACCCAGATTCTACTAAACAAGAAAAACCATTGTTATTAATTTCTATCTTATAACCTTATCTGGTCTTGACATTCATGCAAAACTAAAAAGACAAATCTCAGCCCTCAAGCACCACAGGGGGAAAAATTACTTAATCTAATTATCTGTGTCTTCAATAATAGAGACCAAAATGAACTATATACACGGCCAACTTTTGGCTCTGACACTGAGGACTCCTATCAAAGCACGACCTTGACAAGGTAATGCTGAGCCTAAACAATGCTGCCACCCGAGCCAAGTATGGTAAAGAAGGACACTGGGCATGAACCTGCCCCCGCCTGCAGCCATCACTGGGATATCTACAAGCTCGAGGATCACTGGAGATGCAACTGCCCTGTCCTCCAGAGAGAGAGAGTAAATCATCCATTTCCCTGCCTTCACAGGAAGCCTTGTTATGGCCAGATCCATATACTTGACATGCTTGGTCTTGCTGCCGATGAACAACAGAGCTTGGGTTCCATGGCCCCATCGAGGCATCTTTGTCAAGAGTCCTAAGTCTTCTTGGACATCTCAGGTTAAAAAAAAAAAAAAAAACTCTTTTCCTGCTGACACGGAGACCACATATAGTATTCTTCCTGAGTTCAAACATTGTTATATTAGTTCTACAATTTCCATAGCGGGTGTTTATGGCTGACCTACAAGACCTCTTCAGATAGACCCATTTCTTGCTAACTTCAAACACTGTTGTTCACTCATAATTTCCTTGCAGATCTCAACATGTCCCATACCTCTCATGGGGAGAGACCTCCTCCAAAAACCCCACTTCTCTCTCACCTCTCACTCCCCCCACAGTGTACATCCTACAAACCCAACCTCAATGTACAGCGAGTTCCTTCCTCCCTCTTCCTTTGTCGACCATATACTCTGAGACACTTCCAGTACCACTTGTGCCACATGTGCTGTTCATAGACTAGTGGGCCTTAGGGATCCCACAGTGATTCTCTACATTTCCCAATACCCAATAGTCCTGAAACATAGACTCAAGTTCATCATTCTGTGCCTCCTTACCAATAGTGTTCTTAAAATTGTCCACAAGCCATATAGTACCCTCATCCTGTATTCAGGAAACCTAATGGCTCCTATAATCTAGCTTAAGATCTCAGAATTATGAACAATACGGTTACTGCTATTCACCCAGTAGTGCCACACCTCTATACTATGCTCTCTCATATCCCTCTTTCCACTATTCACTTTACTGTCCTAAACTTCAAGATGCCTTCTTCACCATTCCCTTACACCCAGATTGCCAGGACCTCTTTGCCTTCTCATGGACTGATCCAGACACTCTCTAATCTCAACAGCTCAGGTAGACAGTCCTGCCTCAAGGGTTCAGAGATAGTCCTCACTTCTTTAGCCAAACCCTTGCTGCTGATCTCAAAACCTCTGATCTCAAACCCAGCCTGCTCCTTCAATATGTTGACAACCTCCTTTTCTCTCCCTCTCATGCCCTGACCCTAAAACATACAGCTACTTTTCTCAATTTTCTGTTAGGAAGAGGTTAAAGGGTCTCTCCCTTCAAAGCTCAGATAGCTTCACCAAAAGCCAAATATTTAAGACTCTCCGTCACTCCCACTACTCGTGCAATCACTGCTGACCACAACACCCTTCTTCAGGACCTTCAGGTGCCCACCACAAGACAGCAAGTTCTCTCCTTCCTTGGTTTGGCTAATTTCTTCTTCCCCTGGGTTCCCAGCTTTGCTTCCCTCGCACAGCCTCTCTATAAGGCATCAAAAGGTTTCTTGGTAGAGCCCCTTTACCCTGCTGATACTATACATTCCTCCTTTCACAAGCTACAACAGGCTCTCCTTAGGGCCCAGCTCTTTCTTTACCTAACCCAACTCAGCCTTTTACCCTACACATCACCTCTCAGGGACACAATGCAGTGGGTGTTTTAGGACATAAAAAGGGACTATCCTTTCAGGCAGTGGCCTACCTTTCTAAACAACTGGACAACACAGCTCACAGACTTCATGTCTCCACACACAATAGCAGCCACACCAACAGGAGACAAAAAGTTCACTTTAAGACAATCTATCACAGTCCACCTACCCATCACGTTGGAGAGCTCATCTCACATGAGACAATTCCAGCCCTAATGGCTCCTCATATATAACACATCCACGTAATGTTCACAGAGGCTCCTTCTATCACTGTTTCCACCTCTAGCCCTCTCAATCCTGCCACCTTCTTCTATACCTCCGAGGATGCCCTGCCATATAGTTGTGTCAAGGTCTTAGAGGTGACCTGGACTCACTTTCCTCACATAGATATAAAAAACTAAAGATAGATAATCCTCCTCAACATGGTCATAGGAAAATGACACATTCAGTTCACAAACACACCCCGCTTCCTGCTCCTTTTGTGTCCTTTAATCTGTTGACATGTCCTCATAATATGCTGTCTTATTAAGCTTTCTTCAAGGTTTTGTTAGTCTCAGATGGGAGCTGTCACTAATGATAAACTTCTAGCCCTATCTGAGACACCTGGCACTAACTTCTACATGAATGTGAACCATCATCCTGTCAACTTCCCTCATCACCAAGACAATGCCCCAGTTCAGCAGGAAGGAGTCTGAGAGACATGTCACCCCTTTTATAGCAACCAAAAGATGAGAATGATAGGTCATGGCCCTACTATGAATTGCTGAATTATTATGGTGGTCATCTAACATGGCTGACGCCCTTAAAACAACAGCCTATCTTGTCAGGGACCATGTCCCCTCTTCTTCTCCAACTCAGCACAGGGTAAAATTTCACCTTTCCTGCCACCTCAGGGAAGACATTAATCACCTCTTCAGGTATATCTAAACGTTCCCCTCAAGCTCCATCCCCCGCAATAGTCCACAAAATCCTCAGCCTCTCTTTGTTCCAATCCAGAGATTTCTTCATCTTCCCCTAATTCTCAACGTGTTCTCCAAGATAATAAAGCCCCTTTTCATTTATAATAAAGCTCCTCTCCATTTTTTTCTTCTTCCTGTTTCTCTGCCGGGACAAAGTCAAGAACCTATCAGAATGAATAAAGCGATTGTGGCATTTCATGATGAAAAATAACCTTGAGTCATTTGTAGGACTACACAGGAACCTTGAGACCCTCCATGTGAAGTGGAAGCACGATGCACAGGGGTAATATCACATGGTTTCTCTCATATGAAAAAGCTAAAATATAAATAAAGCACAAATGAAAGCAGTAGGAAGTTAGATGTCTCTGAACTAGCAAAGACATGGGGAGATGGAGGGAGGGGCAGGAGGGAGGGTCTGCTGTTGCGCATGCTCTGTGCACTCGCTCCTCTCCATCCCACCTGGTGATACCTACAAGCCAAGTTCCAGCCAGCTCATGTTGTATTTGCAGACAACAGGACTTATTTGAATTAGGATTTATTTGGGACCATAAAGAAATGTCCACACTGGGCTTTTTCAGCAAGAACAATACAAACAGGACCCTGGAGAGAGGAATTGCAAGTGTGTGCAGGCAGCCTGGCTCCCTAAGGAGAGATACTGTAATCCTCTAATCTTCTGTTGAGTCATGTCTTGTCAGATCCCAGCAGCAAGGAAGGGAGACTGGAAGCAGACAGAAGAGAGAAGCGGCTTCTCCCATCTCCACCCTACATAATCCCAAAGCTTGTGGGGGGGGGGGGGCAAAGCAGCTCACAGGGCAGTGAGGGTCCTGCTTTTACTCCAAGGTCAAGATGAAGCTGAAAGCTGTCTTTACCCAGAAAAACTGGCCTTCTTTCCTTAGATGATGCCAAAAAACCTTCAAGGCTTGGATATATTTTTCCTGCCTGAAACACTCTTTCCCCATCTCCTATCACATGAGGAACACTTAGTGTGCAAACATATTTACACTTACACGCATTCACTTCATGAGCAGATGCTCAAACAGAAGGGTTAGGAAGCTTGACTTCACTGACCACAGAACTTCTGGGATGGCAGTGATTGCTGTCTAACCCTTTAGAATGCTGGGAAAGAAGAGTGGAAATCCTTACTTCATGGCTGCTAGGGACCTGGCAGCAATTCCAACTGTTCTCACTGGCTGGGCTCCTTGGAAAAAGGGTGAGACTGTTCTGAGGCTTTTCACATGGACAGAAACAGCAGGTCGGGTTGTAGGGACAAGTATATATGTGGGCATTGCTGAGGGTGGAAATTGTCCTGGCAATTCTACCTGGAAAAGTTGAAACTAAAGATGACATGTTCTGCTGGGAAAACAGTAACTGAAACCTAAGGGGAGACTTAGGTTTCAGTTACTTTGTAGATTTCATGGCTGTTTGTATGTATATATGTATTTATTTATTTATTTGGTACAGGGTCTCAGACTACTAGTGATTTTCCTGTCTCAACTTCCCCAGCGCTGGGATTACAGGTATGAGCTACTAGGCCTGGTTTCCCTGACACAGCGTGCCCTTGGATCCAATGCCGGCATGGCATGCAGTGCTGGGGATCAAACCATGAGCAGGCATTTAGACACTGCGCTATCTCCCCAGGCCTTGAGAGCTGTCTTTGAAGATGCTGGTCAAAACAGCTATACAAATGTGAAATCCTCTCTTCTGGCCTGACAATTTGGGGAAAAGGAAATGATGCTCAGTGGACTGTGTACTTCGTTTAGAGCTACAGACAGAGGAGAAAATGGAATTACGAACTTTCAAAAAGTATGTCTCTCCTTCTTGCCTCTGTTTTCCCAGCTGCAAATGTTGCAGGTAGCTGAGTTAGATAGAAATACTATGGGCAGTCAGAGAGGGCCAGGCCCTGATGTGACAATATGGAAGAGGAGGTGACTCTGCAACTCTAGGGCAGACAGAGCCCTGCGGTGGGCTAGACTTCCAGATAAAAGAGTAAGCAAATGTAGTCAGGTCCCTCTCTAAAGATAGGCATCCAGGACAGATATTCTAAGAGTCTCTCACCAGAAGGACACCTGGAAGTCCCTAATACAGGCCCCTACAGGAAAAGCCCAGGTTCTTTATGCCCCCTTTGCCATCCTGCTTGCTACATGACTTGCTTCCCAATTCAGTCCTGCATTTAATCGGCTTTAGCTGAGCAACTGAGTATGCAGTCTCATTGGTTGACCATAATTTTGTCCCACCTCATGCCCACTTGAGTTCTCATATTCTCAACCCTAAATATCCCTGGGAGACAGAGCTTTCTGTCCTTGTCTGGGAGGTGAGCTTTCTTTCCCCTAATAAATATATTAACCTTCTATTAACCTTCATTAATCTGAAAATTCATTCTTCAGTTTTAGAGAACACAAAGATGGAAAGGTCTATAAAGAGGGATAGGCTTCCAGGCCAACCCTGACTAGGAAGACCTAAAACTTCACTGGTGGGGAGAAGAATGGGGATTGACATTGGGTGAGGCAGACAGGCAGGGCAAAGGAGAAGCCAGGCATTCTGAAATCAGAGTAGTCCTCCTTCCCTTATCTACCTTCAATTAAAAGCAAAGAAGAGGTGGGTTGGCGACTTAAGTAAGAGCAGTTATGTAGTATATGAACAGACACATGTACACATCTATACATCTGTATACATCAATACAATGTTTAGGTTCAATGTTGACCTAATAGGGAAATTTGATTTGGCTCTTGTCCAATTCAGTTTGCCACAAGAATGGTGGAAAGAATGAAGTTCATGAACCAAGGCATCACTGTGTAAGTATTCCCACTCTAGGGCCACTGGGGTAGTGTGTAAGCCCTCTTACTTACTTGCTAACTCAATCTGTATGGAAGCTCACTTTTAACAAATCCATGAATTCTAAACATTAGAATTCTGACAGGCTCAATTAAGAATGTTCACATAGATGATGGCATAGGGGCTTAGGGTCTTGGTACCTGATATCCATCTGTGACTGCCCAGGGAATCAGTGAGATTGTAGCAAATTCTAGGTAGCAGGAGGGCTCTTCCTTCCCTATAAAAACAGCCAAGAGCAAAATACTCACAGGTAATTGGGTCCAAATAGGTCTCCCTGGCTTCTTGCAAGGTAACTGTCTCCTGCATCATTTCTGTCATGAAAATGAAGTGTTTTTGTCTTTCCTTTTTGAAGTTGGTCATTTAATCTTTGTTTTAAAGACTGCACAAATTAGAATTAAAACAAAATACAAGTCATACAGAATTTCACATAAGACAGTAATATGAATTTCACAGTATTTGTTATAATACATAGTGTTATCTTCCAGCCACTTATCATTTTACCAGATATGTGCATGTAAAATTGGAAGAAGAAAGGAAAAAGAAAGAAATGTATAGGAAATCAAAAAGAGAATAAATACAAACAATTAAAAAAAGGAAGCAAACAAATTAAAGCATTAACTGCTTTTTTCTATAGACCAGCAGAAAATACACCGTTGTCCAAACCATTCTGCTTAATAAAAAGATAAAACTCTTTCAGCTACTCCCTCTCCTGTCCTTCTCCTCAGCTCAGTAGCTCTTTCCTCAGTCTTTTTTTTTAATGTGTGTGTGTGTGTGTGTGCGTGTGTGTGTGTGTGTGGCCAGCTCAGCCCACCAGGGGGCGGGGCTGGCTGGCATGTGGTGCTGGGGGATTGAACAGTGGTCCCTGTGCTTTGCTAAACTTGTTCTAAGTAGGTGCTTTAGACCACTGAGCCATCTCACCAGCCCCATCAGTAGCTCTTTCCTTTTAAATAAGTTCATTGGCTTTTCCTACTTATTTATTGAATCCTTCAGATTCCATTTTTCTCTTTCAGGTTCTCACACTAAGGAGAAAATACAATGTTTGCACATGGGGGTCTGATTTATTCTACTTACAAGTATGCTCTCTAGTATCCATTTATCAACAAAAGACTCAAATTTATCATGCATTAAAGCTGAATATTACTCCATTGTGGAAACCACATCTTCTCTATCCATTCTTCAGTTGATGGGCATCTGGCTAGTTTCCAGGATTTAGCTATCACAAATTGTGCTGCTATAAACACAGGTGCACATGTGTCAATGTAGTATGAGCTTTTCAGTTCTTCTGGAAAAATACCCAGGAGGGCAATAGCTGCCTTGAATAGGACCTCCAATTCTAGGTTTTGAAGGAATCTCCACACTGATTTCCATAGTGGTTGTACCAGTGACTCCCACAAACAGAACAGAAGGGTTCCTTTTCCCCCACAGCATCTCCACCATTTGTTATTGGCTGACTTCCTGATGTTAGCCATTCTTTTCTGAGGTGAAACAGAATCTCAGTGTTGTTTTAATTTGCATTTCTCAAATGACCCATGATGTTGAACATCTTTTCATACATTTATTTGCCATTTGTATTTCTTCCTCCAAGCAGTGTACCCTCAACTCAGATGCCCATTTTTGGATTGGTCTTTGAATAGGGGCCTGATTTTATTTTAATTCTTTATATGCTCTAGATAGAAGTTCCCTTCATTCTTATGCTGGGTTTATGACTCCAGCGATCTGCTGGGACAGTAGAAAGGATTCGCGTGCAGTAATCACAAAGCCGCAGAGGCCACATCAGGAGGTAGGAAGTGAAGTTGTCTGAGAAAGCTGTATTTATAGAACAGATCCCTCACTCTTTGAGCCCTGACTAACTAGAGCTATGAGGTTTTAGAGAGATAAAAATTTGCACATACAAGTCAAAGTTATACTGGGCTGCATTTAATCCCTTTCCTATGCCTATCTACTACCAACCTGTGTATTCAATCTCATATTCTTGCCCTGGAGACAAGGAGCAACCTAAGTGTAACACCAACAGGGTGGAAAGTATCATCCACAAAAAGAGAAAGTAAAAACAGGGATCTTTTTTCTTTTCTGTTAAGGGGAGGGAGGACAGGAAAAGCAAAACAATGTGATTTCCTCTGGGGAGAGTCACACAGTGCCCTACTTTAGAAAAGGCACCTTATAGTCTACATTTAGCTTTTACTCGGGGGTGGGGCATCCTCCTAGGTATGGCCTCCTCAAGCTTCTGCCATGCATAGACTGGTCAGCTTTTCTGGTGTGAGCACAGGGGGTCTGTCTTTGCTCAGTGGGCCCTTGGAGGCCACGTTGAGTTCAGGCAATCTCTACCAGAGTAGAATTTTCAGGGAGTCTTGTAGGTTGGGATGATTAGTCCAAGTGGCTGAGGACTCTTCAGGGATAACCTTCCTTAGCCTCCTGTAGTAAGTGCAAGAGCCGATACCCAAAACTTTGATAGCTTGACACTGTTGTGTGAGTCCCTTTCTAAACAGTCTGAGGGGGTTCTCTTTCCCTGTCTTTCACACAGGTAAAATCCCCTCGTAGGAATGGGTATACAGGGCTTCTTGTGATTGGAATTTTCTTGGAAATGATCTACTGATGTAAGAGAACACATTTCCTCGGGCCACACTTAAGCAGTCAGATTTCATTCTCTTGGCATCTGACATCTCCTTTGAAGGCTTGATTAGGGCAGAGGGCTTCCTGAAGAGGATTTTAGAAGGAGAGTAGCTGGATGATCCTAGTGTACACCAAAACTGTAGTAAGGCCAGAGACAGCACATCAACCCAGGGCAGGCAAGTATCCTAATAGAATTTGGTTAGAGTGTCTTTTAGGGTATGATTCATGCACTCTCTGCTATTTTCTCTCAATTCTGAGGTCTATAGGCCATGTGGAGATTCCAACTGATCTTTAGCAGATCTGCCAGAGTCTGTGTTATAGGAGAAGCCCATACTGGGAAGTGATTTCTCGCAGCAAGACTTTGGCTACCTGTTGGGCTTTTCTGCCCATGTGGGGATGGTCTTTACCAAGCCTGTGTGTGTACAAAGGAGGACTCTTAGATATCTAGCCATGGCATAGCTTTACTTTGAAAAGTTAACTTCTAAGTCTTCCAATGGGGGACATCCCAGTGTATTGTGTTCCCAGGGAAGGTTCTGGCTTTTGCAGAGGGTTATTCCAGATGTGGTTTAGAAAACTTTGACACAGAGGCACTGAGGGACATAGAAGTGTCACTTTCTGTATACACATCTAGTATAATCCTGTTATTTCCCACCAAGGCAGTTTGCAGGAGTATGCAAGTTCTTTGGTCCTGGATTGTCCACCATCCTCCCACATTTCTGGAAGCTCCTTCTTCCTGTGCTCAGTGGTTTCCCTCAGAAGAGTGTCCCCATGGATTGTCCACTAGGGTGTCCAGGGCTCTATTCTGTTCATGAGTCTCAGACAGGTATTGGAAATCCTTTACGAAGAAGTGGTCAAAGGCATCAATTTCTTTGGAGGTGAGCATGGCGAGGCCTTTGGCTATGACACTATGCTTGTGATGGTCATTTGTGAGGTATTTTTTGCTATCTGACCTGCCAGTTGATTTCCTTTTGTAAAAAGGAGTTTTACCATTTGATGACCTCGGCAGTTCATGATGGCGTCTTTGTGGGTTCACAGATGGCCTCCAATAGTTGGAGAATTTCTTCTTTATTTTTAATTTCTTTTCTCCCTGATATCAATAGTTCCCTTTCTTTGTATGTTTTTCTATAAACATGGCCTGTGGAACAGATACACAGAGTCAATGTCGATGTTGACATTTTTTCCTTTTGCCCATTGGAGGCCCCAAATGAGGGCCTGAAGTTCTTCCCTTTGAGTAGACCCTACTTTGGGAAGTAGGCCAGCCCCAATGGCCTGTTTAGCAGTGGTGACTGCATATGAATAAGCTGATGCCAGACAGGCTCTGTCCTGAATGAAACTATTGATGTTGGTAAATAAGTGACACGTTGTCTGGCCTCCTGGATTTCTGTGTTTCAAGTGACTGGTGAACTCTTCATTGATGGCTTCTTCACAGTTGTGGTCTGGTGGCCCTTCTTCACTTGGCAAGAAAGTGGATGGGTTTGGGTTTTGAAAAAAACCTCTTGTGGCCCTAGGGCTGACAGTTCGGGGACATATCAATATCAGCACAGTAGGGTCTTTCTAAGTAATGTATCCTTTGGCTTCCTGGATAAAGGAGTGGTTAATGCACTGAGATATGTCCCTTCTACATCCTTCAACTGTTTATTCCCAGTCCCTAGGGCCACTGGAGATTTTTCACAGAGTAGGCCCTGGTGCTAAGTTAATGTAGCATTTGAGAATCATTTGTGACCCTGGTTATTCATCAAGGTCATGACTGAGTTCAGGACCTTCACTCATGTGCCTTACCCTAGTGTCAATGTGTCAGCCTTTTTGATGAACGTAACTGCGGCCTCCAAGGCATAGGAATGGGGCCATCCTGACAACTCAACACCCTTAGTTACAGTTCTTTGATTCTTCTTCTCCTTACACCTACATCTGGTCTACAACTCAATACCCTTAGTTACAGTTCTTTGATTCTTCTTCTCCTTACACCTACATCTGGTCTACCCCAAACTGTCAGCCCTAGCACATTCAGGTTTTTTCAGTAAAGGGAACAACCCCAGGGCCCAGTGCTTGCTACAGGAAATTCTACCAGTTTTACTGTGAACATGTACCCAGAAGCAGGTCTCCACTCCATCTCCCATGCTCAGTCCAGCTGACACCACCTCACACAGGGAGCCTGGCAGCAGTCTCCTCCTTGGGCCTCCTGCTCCCACCTGGCCCTCTGGAGCATTCTTCTCTCATCAGCCAGGGGGATCTCTTAGAATTTAAATCTAGTCCTGGGCTGGTGAGATGGCTCAGTGGTCTAAAGCACCTACTTAGAACAAGCTTAGCAAAGCCCAGGGACCACGGTTCAATCCCCCAGCACCACATGCCAGCCAGCCTGCCCCCTGGTGGGCTGAGCTGGCCACACACACACACACACACACACACACACATTAAAAATAAATAAATAAATAAATAAATAAATAAATAAAAAATAAATCTAGTCCTGTCACTTTTGTCTTCAAGATCTTCCCAAATGACTATAAAAGCCAATACCCCACACAGGCCTCTGAGGTCCTACTTGGCCTCCACCCACAGCTCACTCTCGCCACATTTTCTTCTGCCATTGTGCACTTTGCTCGTCTGGTTATAGCCCCTCAGATGTTCTGGCTGCCACAGGCCAAGTAATGACCTGTCATGCCTCATGAGGTCTCATTCTGGCCTCTGGTTATACAACAGCTTGTCCAATCCACCTTCCATTCCCCTCCTTAGAATTGAATAACAGGCTTCATTTTGTTTACCCCACTTCAGTCCCTCAAGCAGTAGGAATCAGGCGTGTTGTTTTATTCATGGATATCTAAGTGGAACATGCTTGAAGTACATTTGTTAAATACATACACAACTTTAAAATTGGTTAAGAGACCCAGATTTGATGCCTCACGCTCACTTAAAATTCTGATTGTCGGGCCAAGGGTATATATAGCTCGGTGGCATGAGTGCCTGCCTGGCAAGCACAAGGTGCTGAGTTTGATCTCAGGTATCAAAAAATAAAAAATAAAAAATTCTAATCATTATCTTTGCAGTGTGGTCCACTCCAGAGACCCAGCCAGGTCTGTGTTCCTGACAACAGTGAGAAATCCTTCCTATTGCCCCAATATGAGGTCGCATCACAGTTTCTGAGTCTTGGTTCACAAGCCCACTCTCTTTATGTTTGTTGATATTCCTTTAACACTGTGGAGCAACAAGTAGCTTTCCTGGGATTGTCCAGAGTCCCAGCTGAATCTTCCACGCCCTGGTCACTCATTGTGCTCTAGCCTCTGTGATTTCCTGCCTCCCTAAGGATGCTCTGACTGCTGGAATCAGGACCTCAGATCAGTGACTGCACATCCTGTCTGGGACCTCCTGAGAATTCTCAGCCTCAGTTTTGTTGTAAGAAAACTAACAGGGGAGAAAGATGGGACTTAGCTTTTAGGGGAAGGAGGAAGAGCGCTGCAAAAGCCGCTTTCTTTTTGTGACTGGAATGTGGAGTTGGGCTTGGGCTTAGCAGGAGCGGGAGGGGCTTATCTGAGTGGTGGGTAAGTGTGCCTGGGAAGATGCTCCATTGCAGTACTGGGAAGGTTTGGCCTCACTGGCCTCTGAATGTGGGCATGGGGGGCACTTGGGGTGGGGACTATGGCAGATTGGGCTATCTCAAAGCGCCGATGATGGTGCAGGAGATGGGGTGAGGTGAAGTAGGGTGGAGGAGGACGTCTTCATCAGGGCCATCCTGGTGAATTGGCTTTTTCCTATTGGGTCCTCTAAGGTTGGCTTGGGTTAGCCTCCTGGAAATGAAAGACTTTGCTTTGCCCTTTTCTCCCTTGCAGAGTGGTACCCATGGTGGGAGAATCTGAGAACTTTCTGACCAGGAATCTATATATATGGGAACTGGGTGGGGCAGCCAGGCCCTCCAGCACTCCTATCCCTCAGCTTGGTATGAGGGGATCTGTGACGGCCCTCGTACCCTGAGGTGGGGCCAGGCAACTTCAGGAAAGGCGCTAAATTTGGAAGGTTTCATCGTAACACCCTAATCACTGTTGAAACCCTTCCTAAACTTGACCATGTAGTCGAGGCCAGTAGTTTGGAATGTGTGGTCACCATCTCAGGAGTGTTCTATTCTGTTAGCAGCGTCATGATAAAAAAAAAAAAAAAGTGAAAGAGTTTCCTAGAAGAAACTACTCAGATGCCTGCCTGGCCGTGTCCCTCATGTGAGTGTAGGCACATATTGTCTAAGGTGCAGCTGTAAAAATCCGCTGCCATGGTCAGCCTTCTCTTACAGGAGGCGAGTCACTGTTGTGCCATGTAATGCCACCGTAGAACCATAGGTTAGGCCCGCTCACACCCCACAGCGTACACCCCGGAGCTACCAAAATGGTTATGCTCACTCACACAATGACTCAGAGATTGTAACATCCCTTTCTCCCTTGCAGGAATTCCCTTACTGGAGTCTCTGGTATGAGACCCAAGGAGGTGATCAGCTTGTCTTATTTCTAGGAATAGGTCTGACCTGGGATAATGGTCACTGGACCTTACCTTGTCCAGAAGTCTTGATAGGGAACCAGGCCGCTTGTTCCCTGAGTCAAGTCAGGAGGACATCAGAGCTCCTACTTGTCCTAACTTCCCTGGGAAGGTGGTCTCACAAATCAGCAAGAGATGCTCTCTGAGGAGCGTGTACTGTAGGCCAGACTTTGGTTCTGAGCTGGTGGCTAAAGGGCCAGCATGGCTCGTTTTCTCAGTCAGGGAACCAAATATTATACCAATTTTAGATTTACTAGAGGAAAATAAAACCCAAGTGGCACTCAAAAATGGAGGTAATGGAGTTCTAGTGGGCCTAGAGGAGTTCAGCATTCCGAAGTCTGAGCTCCAGGCCTGGGGTATGAGAGGCTAAGGTGCAAAGAGATTAGCAAGCTCTTACAGAAGCAGAGCAAAAGCAGTTACTCAAGGGTGACAGGTTTAAAGCTGTGCACATCTGGCTGGCCTCTGCCAGTGGCCAGTGACACACAGGAGGCTGGAAGGCGGCTTGCCTAGGGGGCCAGGGGGAGCTGGTGCAGGAGAAGAAGGAAGCCTTTGGCAGAGGATGTCAGAGGTGACAGGTTTTCCTTTGCCCACAAACTATTACTCAGAAAAAAGAAGAGCACTCATGAAGATAAAAATAGTTGGAAATCCCTTTAACAGTCTTCCTTTTAGAGGGAGCAATTACACAGTGTTCTAGTAGTCTGGCTGTGGCTCTGGCTATCAAAGCAACATTGAGAAGCTCATTAGCTGGCTCTTTCAGTAAAATAAGCTGTCAGCCTAGGGACCCTCTTAAAATCCATCTTTGCTTTCACAGGTGTAATGGTGTTTTTCTCTCCCTTCAGATTCTTATTACAAGAGATCTGTGTTCATTGATGACCTATAAAGAAAGTTTTGACTAGTTTATTTACGATTACAAACCTACAAGCTACAAAAGGGCTCAGTCTGGCCAGTGTATCTGAGAGTACGCTCTGATTTAAGATAACTGTTTTCTGCGTTTATGTGTTTGTCCATCCGTTCATCATGTGCTAATAACCAGTTTAGACATACTTTTTTTGAACTCATTCATTCATCTTTATTTTTATTTGTGGGTTCTTTTTGAGGAGTCCATCAAAAAACATTTTATATAGGTTTTCAGAGTATCCAAACTTAAAACATTGCCAAAGCAGGACTGACAGGCTCAGGGCTTTGATAGGAATAAAGGCCTTAACGTTGATGAGCTAAACATTCCCTATAACTTAGGCTAAAAGGAATGCTTCAATGTGTTAACATTTAAGTGTACATTATCTTCCAAAAGTGCCCCTTGAGGCACGCTGGCGCGCAGAGCGCGACAGAGGGAGCTGAGCCGCCCCACCGCAAGCAGGAGCCCAGGCTGCCCCGCAAACCGCCCGGCCCTGCTCCGTGAGGGCAGAGCGCTGCAGAGAGCAAGGCGGAGGGCTAGCGAGCTGCACTAGCAGCGGTCAGACCGAGGGCGCCGGCTTGTGGCTCAGGGAAGCCGCCCGCCCCCGCCCCCGCCCCCGC
>NW_004524622.1:12678399-12692697 GCF_000260255.1 Octodon degus
CAACAAATAAAGAGCTATAGGCACTTTTTGTTTTTGTTTTTGTTTTTTTTTCAGAACCAAGGATTGAGCTCAGACCCTTGTGCTTGCCAGGGAAGCACTTATTCCACTGAGCCATCTCCCCGGCCCCTATTTTCTCTTACTTAAAAAAAAATTTAAATTTTTTTTTGAAAATGGGGCATAGAAGGTCAGCAAAGGGTGGGTTTGAGATGTTTGACTGGGTTAAGCAGCATTTGACAACATGACTTTTCCTTTGGTGTGTTTAATTGTGATGTTAACAGACAGCCTTGCAGTTTACAATGACACCTTTAAAATAAAATTCTCTCCTGATGATGACTTGAGCCCTGCCCTCAGTGGGAGAATCAGCAGAACCTGTAGGGACTTAACTTGGAATTGACATTCTCTAATGTCATTTTCTTGGTTTAGTCTTAAATTCTTTTTTTGTTTTCACTGGAAAGGAAAAGGTAATGTACAGTTTTAAATGTTCAAAGTGTACAAGTTGCTGGTTTTTTGTTTTTTTTTTTGTGGAACTGTGGATTGAACTCTGGCCCTTGTGCTTGCCAGGGAAGTGCTTATTCTACTAAGCCATCTCCCAGGCCCTGAACACATTGCTTTGCTACAGGAAAACTACATGTGTACACACAATAAAAGTGCTCCTGTGTGGGCTCATAGGTGAATGAACACTCAAGACATTATTTCAGATGCCTGCGGTTCATGTAGTGTAACAGTAGGCTAATTTAAATCACTTGGTAAGAGTAAAGATAGCTTTAAAGTTAGTAACAGATTTCCATAAGTTGTTAGGTAATCAAGATAATATGAAAAATCAACCTTATAAATTCAATGTCTATTAATGTCTGTGTAGCACACATAAGAGCTCTCCTTGTCCAAACATTATATATATATATAGTATTACCTGTTATGATCGGCTATCTAAAATAATTGTTTTTGGCCGGGGAAATGGCTCAATGGAATAAGCGCTTCCTGCGCAAGCGCAGGGGCCTGAGTTCAATCCCCGGTTCCACCAAAAAAAAATAAATAAATAAAATAAATTAATTAAAATAATTATTTTTGCCTATAATTCAAAAGTTAAATTTTCTATGTCTGTGCACATGGTTTTTAAATTTTTTTTTTTTGGTGGAACCAGGGATTGAACTCAGGTCCTTTGCTTGCCAGGCAAGTGCTTATTCCACTGAGCTATCTCCCTGGCAGTTTTTTAAAATATTAAAACACTCATAGTTAAATTTACAAAACTAAATTTAAAAAAAGAGGTTCATATTTTATTAAAATAAACTTCTTATGTTTTCATCATTAGGTTTTGGTTAGTAAAAGTGACCTATATGAGTTAGAGAAACGTTTGAGTATTAACTTACAAAATGTTTTCAGTAAATAGTTCATGATGGGTTAAACAAACAACTTTCAACTTAGTTCATGGCATAAACATATTGGGCATAGATGTACGTATACATCTAAAAACAAACTATAATTCCACTCTAAGCTCTAAATGTATAGAGTTAGGGTTATGTAATTTTAATATATACTAATAACCAATAGGTGCCCTCTTTTATTTCATATATGTTTACACTCTAGACATATAAAATTTGAGATCTCTTATTTTTTTTGTTTTTAAAACAGGGTTTCACTATGCATTTGAAGATGGCTTTGAGACTACTTTGTAGCCCAAGCTATCCTCAGATTCCTTCTTCCTCAGCCTCTTGTGCATGCCACCACACCTGACCTGATATCGTGTTTTTTTTTTTTTTTTTTTTTTTTTTTTTTTTTTTTTCGGAACTGGGGATTGAACTCAGGCCCTTGCCCTTGCTAGGCAAGTACTTATTCTACTGAGCCATCTACCCAGCCCCTAGATACTTTTTAAATTTATTCCTGACATATAAACTCGATCCACACCTATTGGCTTTAATTGAACAAACATTTGTCTTTATTCTATAAATTAGATATACTTATGTGTTGGATAATAAATCTCTTTGTATTCATTGACACTTTCCTAAACTTATCAGAGCTATAAAAGTGTTCTTAATTCTTGTCAATTTAGTTGCACCTTATAAAGCCTGAGTTTGAGGATGAGGAAGTGTTTGGAGAATGTCCTGATGGGTTGAAAGAACTCACAGAACTGAAGATACGAAACCTACGTGTAAAGTTTCATGATACCAGGCATCAAGTTCGTTCAGTGCTGAAATAGATAAAATGAAGGGTTCCAACTCAAGGTTTAAGATGCCTTGAAAAAGAAAGTCCAGGCTTGAAGATTTGTTGATTTGAAGGAACAAATTCTGGGGCCATATTCTGGGGCCACCTTAGACAACTTAAGCAGAAAGGATTCAAGAGATGTGCATTTCTGAGCTCCACACACAGCTGACCCCACAGGAAGTCCACAATCAGATTTTTTGATCAGATCAATGCTGTGGGAAAAAAAATCAGAGCTTGCAAACAAAAATGATTCTTTAAAAAAGTTGTCTGTTGGGAGAGCATATTAGAAGAAGATACAGCTTGAACATATTGTCATTTGTTCTGATGCATGTATTGGGTCGGGGAACCAGTGACACAGCTGATGTGGGGGAGTAATGAAGATGTAGGCGTTCACTGTAGAAAAGTCTCCTCTGCTCCAGGCTTATATTAGATCTTTGATGAAATTGTGGTCAATACTGGTGACAACAAGCAGAGGGAGAAGACGATGACCTTTTTATGGTTTCTGCTGATCCTGATTCTATCATTATAAGCATTTGGAGTAACAGAAAAGGTGTTCCAGCAGTAAAACACAAAGTAAAGAGAGCTTATGTTCCTGCTTTAACATTCGGACAGCTTTTAACATCCAGCAACTATGATGATGGTGGGGAAAAAGTTACAGGTGGCTGCAAGGGTTATGGTACAAGACTTTGTAATATTTTCAGTGCAAAGCTTATAGTAGAAACAGCCTGCAAAGAAAGCAAACATGCTTTTAAACAGACTTGGATGAATAATATGATGAAGACGTCTGAAGCCAAAACTAAACATTTTGATGGTGAAGATTACACATGCATAACACTACAATCCAATCTATAATAATAGATTTAAGATAGAAAGCGTGACAAGGACATCATGGCCCTCCTGAGAAGAAAAGCATATTACTTGGTTGCTTCATGTAAAGGGGTCAGGTCATGTTTAATGGGAAGAAATTGCCAGTAGATGGATTTTGCAGTTATGCAGACCTTTATGTGAGAGACAAATTGGTTGAAATTGGGATAGCCCTGAAAGTTATGCAGGACCTTGCAAGTGAAACATGAGATGTTTGTCCTATTGAGGAAAGAAAAGATTCCAGCAAATCAGGTTTGTAAATAGTATCACAACTACAAAGGTAGACGGCATGCAGATTATGGAGTAGATCAAGTTGTTTTTAAACTTATTGAAATAGTTAAGAAAAAGAACAAAACTTGTGGATCAGTGAAACCATTTCAAGTAAACAAACAAACAAACATAGGTTTTTTACTGTCTTATTAAAAATGTAATTTTGATTCTCAAACTAAGGAAAATATCACTCTGCAGTCCAAAAGGTTGGGATCCAAATGCCAATTATCAAAAAAATTTTGAAGTAGCCTCTAATTGTGATATTGTAGAAAGTATTGTGAACTGATTGAAATTTATGTCTCAGACTCAGTTGAGTAAGAAACAGTCATTAGTAAAACATAGTGAAATGAAAGAATTCCCAAAGTGGATGATGCTAACAATGCTGGTAGTGAGTATCCCCTGGAGTGTATGCTGATATTGACAGAAAGACAAAACCAAGTCACCTGCAGCATCTAGATTAAATGTAATTCAGCAAGACAGATATGGGGTCTTTACACTAAAGGGTAAAATTCTTAACATAAGACAAGCTTTTCATAAACAGATTATAGAAAATGTGGAAATAAATATTATTCAGATAGTTGGTCTACAGTACAAACTAGGTTATGATGATACATAATTTCTAAAAACATTATGTCATGGGAAGATTATGATTATGACTGATCAGGGACAAGATGGTTCTCACAACCCAGTGATATCCCAAATTTTCTGATCAAGGAGATTATGGGGCCAAAGAGGAAAGTGATCGATGATGTAGAGTGTGCCTAAGGAGAGTCACATGGAAAGAAAACATTCTCTCAGGCTTTCACAAAAAGCAAATTGGTCAAGCAATGGCTGTGTCCCATCCACATGGTTGACACTAACGAAGGATTTGCAAACTGCAGTACAGGATTTCAGGATAAATCCAGAGGGCAGTTGACTGACCTTGTCAGATATAAAAGTTACATTTTTGTTATATAGGTCTTACTTTATCTTGGTCTTAACCATCCAGCAGAAAAGTATAAAAACAAAGTATAAAAAGTAAATCCATATTAATATGCTGAGCTGTAAAAAGCTCAAGTCAACAACTTCTGGCAATGCCAGTCCTACAGATAGCCCACTACTATTATGGACTAATAGACTATATTGTATTATTTTTCTGAAATCATGCACCTTCAATATTTAAATGGCAATGGAATACCCATCTCCGACAAAACTAAACTAAAAGGGGATTTAAATGAAGGACAATTTTGTATCTGTATATAGAAAATACTTATAGATATACAGTTAGCTTCTCTTAATTCAATGAGAAGAAAGTTTTATACTAATAATGTTTGGACAGTATATCATGTCTGCATCTTGTACTATGAATAACCACTACAAAGATAACAATATGCAATGTACTAATTATTGAAACTGTCCTACTAATTGGTTTTGAAACTGTCTCATTGCTATTTGTTTCTCAATAAAATTAATAATAAAAATATGGTTCTCACATAAAAGACCTACTTATTAATTTCACCCATCACCATTGGCCATTGCTTCTGAAACATGATTTTGTTGAAGAATGTATTACTCTGGTTACAAGGGCAAGCAAAAATAAGCAAGAGCTTTCTTTCTACAGTATTCCTGAATTTGATGGATGGGAAAAACATATAGAAAACCAGAAATCCTCAAAAATGAAATACTACAAAGCACTGGGTACCGATATGGCTAAAGAAGCAGAGGAATATTTTATGAAATAGGAAAGCATCACATTTTGTTTAGATACTCTGGTCCTGAAGATGATGTTGCCATTACTTTGGCATTCAGTAAGAAGATAGTTGATGACAGAAACAAATGGCTAACAAATGATGTGGAAGATCAGAGACGGTGTAGGTTACATGGCTTCCCAGAACAGTTTTTATAGGGTTCTACAACAAAGCATTTGACTTATCATGACTTCATCAAAAGGAATTGATCCTGTTCTCAAACACAGATAGTGAAAGATCTAGATCATCTCTTGCTGATGGCCCTAAGCCAGGGCAATGTAGTTTTACTTACCTATTTTAAGAAAACTTAAACAAGAAGCTAAAGTTAAAGTTGCCCAGCTGTCTATATTTGTTGCTGAAATGTCTGCTTATCATGTAGAATGAGCATTGATGATGACTAGGTAAAAGGAAAAGGGTTATTTGGGGAGCTGGTGAAGAGCTCCACCGGAGCTCCCACTGGAACGCTTTTGCTAGGGATTTAGTCTTGCTGTGGTTTGCACCTTCTTGTAAGTTGTTTGGCAGGGCCATTTGGATGCAGTCAGGACATCCACCATTTGGAGATATTCTATCCCTCTGTGCTTATTTGGTCCTCAGTTCCACTGGGTGAGACAAGTGCCTTCACCACCAGGGGTTATCTTGGGACACTGATTGGAGCAAGAGGAGATTCAGAGGTAGAAAAACTTTACATGCATTTCTTTTGTTTCAGTTTGAGGTACCCAGTTGATTTGATTTGTTTTGGTGCTTTTGTTTGCCTTTTCTTTTTTCATTCTTCTCTGTTTATAACTACTTCTATTCTATGATGATCAGAAGGGTCTCAGGACCATCTAGAATTCTGTAAGCCATTTGGGGTGTGATGTCATTCTTAGGCTTCTTTGTGAGGCAACCTAGAGTTCAAGGTTCTTCAACTATTTGTCAATGAAAAATGTTTGGATTAAAAGATTTTGAGAATTTAGAAGTAGTGGTGATTTGTTTGAAAAACTTTGCTGTAAAATGCTGAAAAACATAACAGCTTGTGCTACTTTATTGCTCTCTAGAAAAGCTTTATTTACCTGTGACTTAGAAAAGGGTGATTTGGGGCTGGTCAGATAGCTCAGTCTTTTAAAGCACCTGCTTAGTGTGGGGACCAGGATTTGATCCCCAGCATGCAGTACCAGCCCTGCACCCTACACTGAGATGGCAATTGAGACTGGGCGTGGTGGCGCAGGCCTGTAATCTCAGTGCTTGGGAGGCTAAAAACAGGTGGATCACTATGAGTCTGATCTGTGTAGTGAGATCTTGATGAATATGTACTAAATACATAAAAAAAGAAAAAGAAAGGATGATTTTATTGTGACATACCATGACTGACAAAACTAAAATCACACTCTGATTTTTATGGAAGTATTTTTAAGATGATTCTTTGGAATAACTATGGCTAAAATAATATACACAGTGACATCCCTTACTCTATTCTATTTTTTTCTATTTGTGTGTGTGTGTGTGTGTGTGTGTGTGTGTGTGGCCAGCTCAGCCCACCAGGGGGCGGGGCTGGCTGGCATGTGGTGCTGGGGGATTGAACCGCGGTCCCTGTGCTTTGTTAAGCTTTTTCTAAGTAGGTGATTTAGACCACTGAGCCATCTCACCAGCCCTCCTTACTCTATTCTAGATTAGAAACAGTTACAAGGAAAGTCCTTTGCTATGCATGGAGCATACAGTTACTTGGTGGATGTTAATGAACTTTTGTCATCTAAACTTACCCCTGTTTTTGGCTAACTGACCTTGGTTCATCACAAATGAGTTTTTCAAAATATTTGCCAAAGCTTATTTGCTGAAAATTAACTTTTATTACTATCCCTTAACTAGAAAAATGGACAATTTGGCTACAGATGTTTTGCCTTTGTGTTTTTTTCTTTGTGTGGAATATTTTTGCTAAATTAGTTTTTTGCTTGTTTTTCATATTAGAAGTCTTGAGCAATAGAGCCAAGATAAGTCATATAAACTCCTGATCAGTGGAATCTAAATTTTAACATAATGAATGTGTTAATGTCAATTAACATTAACTTCAGGCAACAGCTTTTAAATTGCCTGAGACTTATTCAGTTAAGTAGGAAAACAATAACTGGTTCAGAAATGCATGCTCTATTAACTAGGCAAGCAATCTCCTGGATGTTTCTCACCTTGTTACAACCTGAAATTCCACCTTCAGATTTCCTGGGTTCCTTCTTTTCTAGATGTTGGAGGTGAACATTAGGATGTTTACTTGTTCCTGTTCTGTTTTCCTAATGTGTGAGTTCACAGCTATAACTTCTCTCTGAGAGCTGCTTTCATCGCATCCCATAAATTCTGATAAGTTGTGTCTGAATTTTCATTGAATTGTAGATATTGTTAAATTTCTTGTTTAACTTCATCTATGACCCATGGGTTCCTGAGTAGGGTGTTATTTAATTTCCATGCATTTAGGGGGTTTTTCTGGTTTCTTTTATTGTTTATTTCTAGTTTCATTGCACTGTGGTCAGATAATATGCATGGGATAATTTCTGTTTTCTTGCATACACTTAAGCATGACCTATGGACCAGTAGGTGGTCTATTTTAGAAAATGACCCATGTGCAGCCGAGAAAATTGTGTATTCAGCTGTGTTTGGGTGGACCACTCTGTATTTGTTTCAAACTCTGGTTCAGTTCTGTTATTTCTTTGCTAATTTTTTGTCTGGTTGACCTATCTTTTTGGGATAAGTGGGTGTTAAGGTGTCCTGTTAAAATTGTGGTATTGGATATTAGATTTTTCACATCCATTAAGATTTGTCTTATATAGTTGAGTGCTCCCTTGTTTGGTGCAGACACATTTATGAGTGTTACCTCTTCCTCTTAAATTTTTCCCCTAACCTGTATATAGTGGCCTTCTTTATTTCATTTGATCATTCTTAGTTTGAGGTTGATACTATCTGCGAACAGGATTGGGGAAAGGGAAACGCTTCTCCACTGTTGGTGGGAGTGTAGACTGGTGCAACTGTTATGGAAATCAGTGTGGAGACTCCTTAGAAAACTAGGACTGGAAATCCCATTTAAACCAGCTATTCCTCTATTGGGAATTTTCCCGGAGGAACTGAAAGTGTCATATCATAGTGATATATGCATACCTATGTTTATAGCTATTTGTGATAGCCAGATCTTGGAAACAACCAAGATGCCCATCACATGCGGAATGGTTGAAAAAGATGTGGTACTTTAATATAATGGAGTATTGCTCAGCTATAAAGAATGATAAACTCAAAGCCTTCCTATTTAAGTGGATGCCACTTGAAGATATACTTATTAGTGAAATAGACCAGACCCACATCTGTAAATATCGTATTGTCTCCCTAGTATAAGGACTTACAATTCCGTATATGGTTATGTTTCTAAATTTCTTTGTAAAAATATGTAAATGCTTATTTCTACTTTTATAAAATTATCTTTCTTTCATACTCTGTGAGGACTTAAAGTTCAACATATCAATATTTGATGCAAAATACTTGTTCCATTATATGCCAAAATGTTTGATATTTAGACAGGTAGGGTAAACCGAACTGCATATATTGCAGGTTAATAATTGTTTTTCTTCTGGAGGGTTAACAACCTAAGTTAGCAGTTCAAAATTGGAGAAAAGGAAGGGCTGCAAGGTCAGCCAACATTTGGCCCTAGCCTTTCAAGGTCAGTGAAGACTTGGGACATAGGAGAACCTGTATTGTAACAACATATAACTCAGTTGTGCTCCAAATTTTCTGATCAAGAAGATTATGGCGGGGGCCTGGCTTTAGCTCAGTTCTTTAAGTGGCTGCTTCCACAAAGCTGTCAGCCTCATGTTGCTGTAGTTTGATCCCCACAACACTCCAGACAGCCAAACCACCCCTGAGGGCATTCGGAGCAAAAAATAAATAAATAAATAAATAAATAAATAAATAAGATTATGGAGCCACAGAGGAATGTCTTTGATGATGTATAGTGTATAGTGTGCTTGGGGAGAGTCACATGGAGAGAAAAAACATTTTCTTAGGCTTTCACAGAGAGCAAATTGGTCAAGCAATGGCCGTGACTCATTCTCATGTCTGACACTGACAAAAGGATATACAAAGGGTGGTACAGGACTACAGGATAAATCCTGAGAGTACGTGGCTGACCTTATCAGATACAAAAGTTACATTTCTTGTTATATAGGTCTTGGTATATGTTGGTCTTAACCATTCAGCAGAAAAGTATAAAAACGAGGTATATAAAGTAAAGCCATATTAATACGATGAGCTATAAAAGGCTCAAGTCAATAACTTCTGAGGATAACCCACTAATATTATAGACTGCTAGACAGTGTTAGATTGTTTAGTTGAATTCAAACACCTATAGTATTTAGATGCAAATAAAATATTCACCTCTGACAGACAATAAAAAATGTGTTTGTATTTCTCTATGTATACCAATGAAATCCAAAAGATGTTGCTGAACTGTAATTCTTGGTTTTGGTATTACTAAATTATGTGATTTCTCCCACAGGGCAATTCTTATCAGTTTACAAAAAAGGGGAATTCTTAAATATTTGCTTGACATACCTTTCTGGCAGAACTAAGTTTATGTCACAGATATTCACTTTCTTTAATTAATATGGCCAGTGGCTTTCTTAGCTCAAATCTACCATATAGACTGGATTTGTTTTGCTCTTTCTGATCCACTTTATACGTGATTATAAGCTTGGTCAAGGTGGTGCCACCTCTATAAGACATGAGTAGAGTTGACAATGGACTTGAGGAAAATTACTCTAAGAACTGCTCTTTCTAAAGCTGTGGCACACATTTGGCAAGAGTTTTTATGTCAATGACTCCAGTCATCCACCACATCCCCTTTAATGTGGGACATGTTGTGACCAGCAAAAGTCGCAAGTGGTTAACTGGCGATATCTTCAGGAAAAAAAAATCAGAGATGAGGGGGAAGATATGAAAGACTTTCTTGTGTGTCCACTTAATGAAATAAAGTAGAAATGTGGAGGGTGTGAAAGCAGATCTTATACACGATGGCCTAAAAGCTGAAAGCCTTGCTAGCAGATGTAATGCTAGATAGCCCCCAACCGCCTTTCTTTGGTAGTTGATTACGCTGTTTAGCAATATGTCTTCATGCTCAGGCAGCTGGCTGTCCCTTGCTTGTGCTCCAGCTACCTTTCATGGAATCTCTGCAACCGTGTAGCATGAGAGAGCCAATCAGACGACCAGATGATGTCGCTAAGGCCCTCAATACTAAGGCTAAAATCAGGCACGTGTGATGGCGGGAGGTGTAACCAACTCTGGAAAATGGAACTTTAAAAGTTGGGGTCTTTTTCTTTTAGAGATAAACAACTTTTCCAAGCTTTCTCCTGCTGAGCCCACAGCCACAACTCTTCCTTTCCTCAGCCAGAAAGTGACAGCACATGCAGAAGCCCGCTCCAGGAGGCCACAAGCTTGTTTTCTTTTCTACAGAAAGAGGGTGAGCTGATGATGGCAGGAAGTGCTGAGGCAAGGGTGAAGATCTGCTGTATCTTCTGTTGCTTTCCATAAAAGACCTTTGCTTACCTGTAAATGGAGAGATGGTGGTTTGAGCAAAATAGGCCCCTCTATCTCCTTGGAGCTAGCTTTGAATAAACCCTTTCTCCTTTTAACCCAAATATATGGCCTCTGTTTTGGGATCTCAACATAGAAACCAGATCTGAGTCCAAATTAAAATTTAAATATGAGCCTTTTATTACCGGGCCTGGGACCACTTGACCATACTCACCCAGGAGAGGACAAACGGCCCGGAGCCTTAGAAGTATAGAGGTTTTAAAGGTAGAAACTGCATCCTGTTTGGCAAACAAATTTGTCATTTAAAGAACAGTACCTTTAGGGACAGTGTGACCATTACTCAGCATACATTTTTTTCTGGGAGCATTGTTTCCTGGGAACTCTCAGCCTATTAATGATTTATCAATGGTACACCAAGCCTCCTTGTGGTCTGACAAGGAAGCAGGGTCACAGAAACTTCAGTAGAGTAATTTTTTACATTTAGTTTTACATTAACTCATCACATTACTTTTACATTAACCCTTTACATTCCTCAACTGTATTTTGTACATGATTCAAATCCTTGATTCACTTAGTTTATCACATGATTCATTGGTGAGGGGTACCCTAGTAACACTCAAAAAGGGATTTTTTTTGTCTGCCCGAGGGGCAATAGTTTTACATCTTCAGCTCTAGCAGAAGAATCTCCCATCTTCAGTGGCATCCCCACAAGTATGAGAGCTGTTTGTACTGATGGATGTGCCCATGTTATTATTATTTTTATATCTAAAACGGTCAAGTAAGAAGACATAGAGTTCAGGGTTCTGAGTAGCAAGTCAGCCACCACGTATAAGTGGTGGGAGAGTGTTGAGCCTCTGTTAGTCCTAACAAGAACCAACAGGGCCACATTTGGTCAGTTTGACCTTGAAGGGGTTAGCAGTCTTTTGTAAAGTCCACTTATCTGACTGTTGATCTGTTGAGGGCAGCTTAAGGTGGGAGCAGTGAATCCAATTTGTTTTGTTACCTTGACTGCGATGGGAGTGCTCAAGACAACAGGGTATGGTCCAATCCAGCAGGGTCCAAGAGTTGACTGGTCTCACTTCTTGATCCATAGCAAGGATCTAGGCTCAGCTGCCAAAGGGGAGTTGGCTTCTCTGAGTTGTGAGTGGTAACGGCAGAAGAGGGAGGGTGTAGCCTGTAGAGTAGACTGTAGAACCTGTAAGGACTTAACAAGTTTCTGATTAGAAATGGATGTCAGGATCTCCTCCCCCAATTTAAGGATTCAAAGGTAGTGATCCCTTGTGTCTCAATCTTTTATAGTTTTTTCAATACCAGCACCAAGGGTGGAAGTCTTTCAAGTAGGATTTTATTTTATTTATTTATTTTTAAATGTATCAGGTATTTAATTAGGTTCTTAGTAAGAAATTTAGAACACTAATTTATGAGGATAAATTCCATTTGTCAGAGCAAAAATGGATTGCAGGTAGCCCCTGAGCTGAGGAACACCTTTGATTTTTGCCAAAATCTGAGAGTCCACCGCTTTCTGATCCACCTTGCGCTGCTCTGAAATCTGGTATCTCTCTTTCTCGGTGTCGAAGATCTCGCCCTCCTGGTGTCTGGGCTTCCGCAGCTTCTTCTTCTTAAAGTAAGCATCAGAGAGGTGTTTGGGGATTTTCACTTTGCTGATGTTGATGTTTGTAGAGGTGGCAATGACAAATTTCTGGTGTGTTCTTCGTAGAGGAACACGATTAAGGCTCAGAGGCCCAGTAACAAGTAGCAAGCCACTCTCCAACTGCTTCAGGAAGACCACTCTCTTGCCTCTGTGATGCCCGGTGAGGATGATCAAGATGGTGCCGGGAATGATGCTAGCTCGAAGTTTCTGCACATGCTGACTTAAGGGTTTCTTGCCGTGGCTCAAGAGCTTTCGGGGCACATCTTCAGTAGGGTAGTACCTAGGCATTTTTCGAAGCTTAACCACCCAGCTACCTCCATTCTTGTCTCCACCTACTAGTTTTGTGATGATAGCAAGAAATTTCTCCTTCTTTTTCTTTTCAAGCTTTGATTTAGCAGCTGTGTACTTTCTCTTGTACAAAGCCTTTCTGGAATACATGGCAGATTGGGAGTATCTACCAATTCCTCTAACCAGGACAAGATTTCGGCTGCAGTGGGGCTGCTCCTTCTTGGACTTTTTAGCCTTCACCTTACCCTTTTTACCAGTGCCACTGGCAGAAGCCTTCTGGGCTTCAGGTTTCTTCTCTTTAGTGTCTGGCTTCTCAGTTTTTTCATCTGCCATCTTGCAAGATGGGAAAGAGCTCAAATAGGATTTTAAAAGGAGTGAGCCCATCCTGGTCTTGGGTGCAGCATGACAGCGGCAGGACCATCAGAAGCATAGACACCCAGTTCGCACCTATTTCTTCACACAGTTTGGACAGGGTGCTCCTCAGGGTGCAGTTTTGTTGCTGTATTTGACCCAAGATTTTAGGGTCAGTAGGCTTCCATTTTAGGCCCAAAACACCAGAAAGGCTCTGAACTACTCTACCCACAAAAACAGGCCCATTATCTGAGCCTACCATAACGGGGAACCCATAGCAGGGGGTGATTAGTCAGCTTGATCTCAGTGAGGTCTACTTCGACATGCTCAAAAGGGAAGGTTCCCTATCAGTAGATACAGTTTTGTTCTGGGGGTTCCAATGACATTGGAAGGAGGGATGCAGGATTAATGGCCTGTATAGTCTCAAGAGTTAGATGAGTTTTTAAGGAGGGCTTTCTGGTACTGGGCCAGCCAACTGCTGGAGAGTCACCTTTTATTAGGACCCTACAGCAGTGTCTCTATCACATGTGGCATGAATATGCTCAACTTCTGTCCCAGAGTTAATTTGTCAACCTCTTTTACTAATATAGCAATTGCTGTAGCGACTTGTAAGCATGATGGCCACCCAGAAGGCACATAGTCCAGTCTTTGAACAGACAGGCTATTGGGTATTTGTATGGCCCTAAGGCCTAAGTTAAGACTCTCTTTGTAACTCCTATTTTCAAATGAAAAAACAGCCAAAAGGGCTCAGTGATATCTGGTAGGGCCAGAGTTGGAATCCTTGAGAGATTTTGTTTAATTCTTTAATGCTTTTGCTGTTCTGAATTTTAATCTAAGTGGGAGGCTATTACCTCCCTTCAGGGTTTTATATAAGGGTTTAGCAACAGAGACAAATCTTGACACCTAAAAACAACAAAAGCTCATCATTCCCAGGAACTCTCATAACTCTTTTTGGTCCTGGGCTCTTTTAGCTAACAACAAATCGTGTATATATTATAAGAGGATCATTATTACCAAAAGGTATCAGATTCTTCGATAAAGCTTTTTCAGGAACAGTAAAGTGAATTTTGAGTCCTTGGGATGCCATGTCCTCATTATCAGCACTTCTGTCCCCCCCTTTTAGATCCTCCTGTTAAAGGCAAACAATACCTGGGAAGTAGATGCCAAGGGAATACAAAAGAATCTATCTTTAAATATAACAAGCATACCAGATCCAGTTAGGTGGGAGCAGATTTAAGCACATTAAGTACAAAGTGTAACCAGAGAACTGTTGCTTTTTATCAACCATGGACATTTCAGTGGTTAAATCTCTGGAGAGTGTTAACAGGCAACAATTATACTTTTACAGTGAACATTTGACATCTCTCTCTCGCTCTCTCTCTTTCTCTCTCTCTCTCTCTCTCTCTCTCT
>NW_004524622.1:12692878-12703481 GCF_000260255.1 Octodon degus
TAATATATGATATCAATTTAGATATCATTTAGACCAGCTGGTAACTCAGGAGAAAAGTCTATATTTAAAGCTTAGATATTTAGCTATATTTGTATTTTGAGCTTTATTTTTATGAAGCAGATTTCTGCAGACTTTTTATTTTTGCAGTTTGAAACAGATAACCAGAAAAAGCGCAGGCTGGGAGAAGGGACTCAGAATCCCCTCCTTGTGGCTGCAGCAGGAGATGAGCTGTTGATGAGCTGGGTGACAGAGAAATGTGAGCAGTAAACCTCCCTAGAAAGGGTAGGACAAAGAAGGGCCCCTGAGCCAAGCTAGTGAGCTCTGTGAGCTGTTGTCACCCTGCCTTCAGTTCAACAGTGAGAGGAGGGGTAGAGAAAGGGAGAGAAAATCCGGAAGACAGGCAAGAGCAGCAGCTGCAACACCGGTGACTGAAGCTGCCCTGGGAGCCCCAGTGCCCAGGATGAGACAACAGGAATCCCAAAAGCCTTTCCCACATTTACCTCACGACCCATCAAAGTTCTGACTCATGCAGCTCAGGACAGTCGCTTTGCTCTGTACTGTTCCAGCCATAACAAAGGTCCCAGTGGTGTCCCCTCTCGATCCACACAGTAGAAGCCCAAGACTAATGTAATTTGACACAGCAATAACCACAATGTAATGGACCCACTGAGCTAGATTTGTGCTCTTTTGCATTTGTAGATAGACTGCCACAAAGGGCAAGAATGGAAAGACGAACAGAACTAATACCATTTCCTTAGCCCTGGTGCAAGTGCAGCAGGGGATGCAGGTGCATTGGGGACAGAAAACAAACAATTCAGACAAACAAACAAATGGACAGCAACATCCCGGGAAATTTTAGTTTTCCTTTTTTTTTTTTTTACTTTACTAATTTAGACTCTCGGCTGGATTTTAAACCAAAACAAACTGTCAGCATTCCCATAGATTCCCTGGTAAGGTAGGTAACATAGGGTTCTCCATGCAACAAATTTAAAACAAATGAGGAGAATAAACTTCAGGGGGCCTCCGGCTGGAGATGAATCCAGGAATATTTATTTATGAGAAAATGGACTCTTTCAGTGAGACAAACAATGTGTCAATAGTATCTTAAGAATACTCATCTGAGGTAGATTGATATAACTTTTACATCTGGAAGTTAAGGCCCATTAACATTAGCCCTGAGAAAAGAACAAAAGCCAATCAAATCTAATTTAGGTCAGAGTAAGTTCTGTTATTTTTTTTACATTGCCACATTCCATTCCTTTAGCCATTTGGGGGCAGTTAGCTGAAATAAGCTTTGGCACCAAAACCACCCAAAAGAGGCTCACAGGCACAGAGGCTGGGCGGGCTTTTTTTAAGAGCATCTTTGAATATTCAAATAATGGAACTTAACAAAAAAAGGGGCTACAGATGAATGTCCATCTTGTATCTGTGTATTCAAAGTCGTTAGGATAGATATATAGTTACATTCTCTTAATGAATAGAATGATTTGTTCTAATGGTGTTTGTAAATAGGATCTCAAGTCTGCGTCTTGTACAGCAATTAACCACTAAGAAGAATGTATGCAATGTGTTAGTTATTGAAACTGTCCTGCCAATTTGATTTGAAACTGTCACATTGCTATTTGTTTCTCAATAAAATTATGGAAAAAAAATAAGAGCATCTTGTCCATGGGGATCGTGAAATCCTGGAAATGGTTAACAATACATTGCAAGGACGACTAAGAAGCAGAAGCAGTCTGACCCTTAATTACAACCAACACAACCAACAGACAAGGAACAACGACAAAATGAAACCAAAGACAAATCCAATGCTCCAGTCCACCATCGTGGAGGGAGCAGAGCTCAGGGGATTTATGTTGCATCCAGCTCCTCCTGTGACTCACAAAGGGGCAACCCAACAGAAAAGAAGACTTACCAGCAAGAGGTTCCAAATGGCTTGTGTTGTCCAAATTTACAAAGAATTTGAAAACTTTTGCAGGCAGTTTTCCAAAAAAGCTGTTTTCTATTTGATCCCAGTTAATGGGATCCCAGACAAGCCCCCAGATGTTATGGGTTCTCAACATAGAAACCAGATCTGAGTCCAAATTAAAATTTAAATATGAGCCTTTTATTACCGGGCCTGGGACCACTTGACCATACTCACCCAGGAGAGGACAAATGGCCAGGAGCCTTAGAAGTATAGAGGTTTTAAAGGTAGAAACTGCATCCTGTTTGGCGAACAAATTTGTCATTTAACAGAACAGTACTTTTAGGGACAGTGTGACCATTACTCAGCATACATTTTTTTTCTGGGAGCATTGTTTCCTGGGAACTCTCAGCCTATTAATGATTTATCAATGGTACACCAAGCCTCCTTGCAGTCTAACAAGGAAGCAGGGTCACAGAAAGTTGAGCAGAGTAATGTTTTACATTAACTCATCACATTACTTTTACATTAACCCTTTACAGCCTCCTTTCATTTGGTCAGTAGCAAGTAGATGAACCTGCGTGTATGGGCCTGGGCAGATGGTAAGACAGGGAATCTGCAGGCAATAAGAAAGCCAGCAGAAGACAGTGACCACGTAGGCTTCAGCCAGCAAGCTCTCAGGGGCATAATGCAGAAGCCCTTTGGAGGCTGCATTCTACCACCTGTGTCCTGGACTCCAAGCATGGAGCCATAAGACTGTATGCTCACCCAAAGGTCTAGGTTCGGTCTGATCCTTTCATGCTGCGCCCCTGGTCTTCCCTTTTGGCATGGGAGAGTTACTCCTGTGCCACAGTATCTTGGAGTACTTACCTACTTCCTTTGATGTCTGTAGGGATCAAACTAGAGTTTGTCTTTGGACTCAGACAAGATTTTAGACCAGGACTTAAGAAAAACAATGGAACTCTTTAAGATTATAGAAACTCAGGAAATGACTTTATGCATTTTATACTGTCAGATGGACATACGATGTGGGATCTAGGGAAGAAATGCTATGGTTATGGCTTGAATCTCAAGTATCCCTCACAGGCCATATATTGAAGGCATGGTTCTCAGCTAAAGGTACTGTTCACAGAGTGCTCAGTGCAAGGGAGTTAGGTCACTAGAGACCTGCCTTTGAAAGTGATACAGACACCTTAGCCCCTTTTCTCTCGGTATGTGTACAATTCTAATATAGTATTAAAACAGGAAAATATGGCCTGCCATGCGAACCTCACCCCCGGGGCTCACTGAGATGGCAATTGAGACTGGGCATGGTGGCATGCACCTGTAATCCCAGCGCTTGGGAGGAGGGAAAACAGGAGGATCACTACAAGTCCAATGTGTGTAGTGACACCCTGTAGACCCTGTACTGAACACATAAATAAATAAATAGAACAGGGAAATAAATTGATATTATGCATGTATTGTAATGGGAATTGTCATGAGCTCATGTTATAAATTCTACTTAATCTGATCTATCTCGCATTCCTGTCTTTCCCCTTCTATTGAGTATCTCTCTTATGAGTGATACCAATTTTGTAACATGTGGTCTATTCCAAAATACACTGACACTCTCAGAATGACAAAATTGCAAGTCAAGTCCAATGGTTGGTGAATAGAGTGGAGGAATGTATTTTCCCTGTTCTTGTTAATATATATTCAATGAATTAAAAGTGAGTCATTTGCAGAAAAAATGAAAATGCACTTTCAGACCATAATGTTAAGTGAAATAAATCAGACTCATAAAGTTAAGCAAGGGGAACAACCCGCTCAGCCCCCCTCCTGTCCCCTCTCCAACAGGAGCTTTCTCTCCCTCAATAAATATATTCTGCTCATAAAATAAAAACAAACAAAGTTAAGTATCACGGGTTTCTCTTCTATGAGAAAGCTAAATTATAAATAAAGAACCGAAAAAGAAAAGCTAATAAGTAGGGAGATGAATCTTTTTCAAAGAGGAAAACATCAAGGGATTGAGGGAGGGGAGGGGAAGAGAGGGAAGGGGATGCAGGAAGGAACGCAGATGAGTTCTGCTCCTGTAGCAACTGCACACCAGCAATGGGAGTGTTATGCACCACAGGCATGGACTAATGAAAACCAAACAGGAGGCTATAAAAATACATAAACAAAAATAAAGTATCCTTTAAAAATGCCTGGGTATCTTTCCTTTATCTATAATTTTAGCCTCCATTCTATGTATATTTTACCTCATTTGTCTAAATCTGCTTTCCTTTTTGAATATTATTATTTGCAGTTTGAAACTAAGCATTTTACTATGTATATTGTCAACTGGAAAGAAAAGTTGGGAGAATCTTACAACTCAAACTCATAGTATAGATTCTATACTTTATAATTTATATGATACCTTATCATATATGAATTTTTCCACCCAGCCCCTTATCCATCCATTAGCTTATCTCTTTTTCATGTAAAAAGCTAACAATCGTATTAAATGGCAAAATATCTCACCACATATATGTGGGTGGTTTGTTAAAAGATAAAATGGTGGGGCTGGGAGATAGCTCAGCAGAATAAGCACTTGCCTGGCAAGCGCAAGGTCCTGAGTTCAATCCCCAGTGCCAAAAAAAAAAAAAAAGATGAAATGATAAAAGTTGATTTGGTTCCAAAACTCAATACAGAGAATTCTAGCTTTCATTCCTGCCCTCCTTTCTTTGGCTTTGCTGTGCACAGAGGTACACATTTTAAAAAGTCAGTTATTCTGTAATAGTTTTAATATAAGCAGAGCGTCACACATTCTTCTGTACATCCCAGGTTTCTTCTGTGTTTCCCACCCCATAATGTAGGAGCTCCTGGTAAGAACAGAAGTTAAAAGATACTGAGTCAGCAAACCACAAAGGCTTTTTGAATCTATTATAAGAATTGATGCTACTGACAGGTTATTTTAGGGCTTATTTTATGCTCCCTCGTTGTTGTGGTTTGTGTCTGGATGTCCCCCCAAAGCCTCACGTGGTTGTGAGGAACAAGCTTTTTTTTAGAGGTGGCTGAATGTAGAGTGTGCGATTGTGATTCATAGCTCAATGTTAGAATTAAGGGTTTGAGGTTAAGCATGGATGATGGCCATGACCGTGCACAAACTGGGCTGGCAGCACGCTGATCCCAGTAGGCTGGATACCTATAAGGGACAGAAAGAGGCTCGTCTCCTCTCTTGTTTTTCCTCTTTTGCTCACTTCTGCCACCATGAACTATTTCTCCTCTGCCACATGGCAACCTTGCTGGGAACCAGCCGATCTTGGATGGAAACCTCTGCAAACCGTGAGCTAAATAAACCTTTCCTCCTTTAACTTTGTTTGTTGTGTATTTTGTCTCAGAAATGAGAGAAAAGTAACTAAGATACCAAATACACATTCACATGAGCACACACACAAATATACACACATATACACACAATTGTACAAACTCAATTACTTAGGAAATACATTTGGGTGGCAGTGTCTGGAGTTTTGGGAAGGGTTCAATATTAATGAAAGAATTTGATGAAACAAAACTAACTTCCAACAAGCTGAGTAACTTTATTACATTTGTGATGAATTCAGCCAAAAGAATCATTTTTCTTTTATTATTAGTGCATTAATATTTACAGAATATGAGGTTTTGATGTGTAGAACTTTCCCCCATCACCTTCCCTTAGATGCTTTGGCCAGGAGCATTTCAAATCCTTGTGAACTTCTTTTTGCCAAGGCAATACAGTGGGTACGAAAAATAGCTATCACTCCAGCAACAACCACAGAACTGTACTAAATCATGAAGCAGTCTAGTACGAAAACTAGATTCACACTGTACTATATGATTTCAAATGAGCAGAGATAGGTCCTCAGATTTCTAATGTAGATTTCCTCCCTAAATTGGGGCAGTCAGGCAAGGCTAGGCAACTCCTGAATTCATATCCTTTACCTTATCTCTTATCTTTGGCTACTTATTTTGCTTTTAAATCTTGTTGTAGCTCAGAGCTTTTAGCCCATGAAAAATAACCCTTTCCCATCTGTTCTGGACACCAGCAGCCTGAACACCAATGCTGTGTTCCCAAAGCACATTCATACATAAAAGTATCTTATTAGTCCAGGAGTGGAGAGGATATGTGTGAGAGCTGGCAGGAGAGCAGGCTCCTGCTACAGAGGCACCGCACGCGGGGGCGATGAAGGGGACAGAAGGCAGGGCTGGGCGGGCAGCAGAGGGGGAGACAGGCATGCCAACTACTTTGATTTTACCAGTTTATAAATTCTGGAGCTAGCAATTAAGAGACTGATTCTATTTATTTGTGAAAACATGAAACTGGGGACTTGTCCCTCAAAACATAGGATTCAGCTGTTTTGTGGGCCTCAGTGCTTCATGATAGGACAGCAGGGCCTTGTTCACATTCCTTAAATTTGTGGACCCGGCCAAGAAGGCTTGAGGCTTTCCACAATGCGAACTTTCTGCTGAACTCATCTGTTAGCCAATTTCTCCAGAGCACTTAGACTATTTTCTGCAGCGCTTGATGTTTCTTCTATTCCTAGGCCTTTTAAAGAATGAGTGATGCACTTGGGAGGCTGAAAACAGAAGGATCCCTACAAGTACGATTTGAGTAGCGAGGCCCTGTAGACAGTGTAATAAATACATAAAAAAATAAGAAATAAAAAATAAGAATGAATGATGGCCATATCTTCAAATTTCCTGTAAGACTCCTGGAAACGGCGATAATGGAGATGAAGCTTTTGCTGTATGGGATTGTTGAGGTTCTTCAATCGTAATGCTTTTTGAAAATTATCTTTTGCCTTTGTGAATTGGCCTATTTCTGCATATGTTTCAGCCAGACAAACATAAGCCATCGCATATGTAGGCTTTAGGTTTAAAGTGCTTTGAAATTCAGATATAGCCAGTTGAGCTAATCTGTGCACATTGTCTCTATCCCCGCCTCTTGGCCACACATTTGTTGCCCTCTTTTCTTGGATCATTTGCTTCTTGTAGCAAAGCCCAATGTGGTAATGCAAGGAGGCAGAGTTGGGTGTTGCCTGCAAGGCCCTTAACAAGAGCACAAGAACTTTTTCTACACAGCCTTTTCTTTCGTAAAACTTGCTTGCATATCGAAAAACATAAGCTGGGCAGAACTCCTTGCTCAGGGCTTCTTCAATGTACCTTTCTCCTTCAGCAACCTCTCCTACTTCCTGGAGCTTTAGGGCAAGGAGGGCCTTGATACACGTGTCATCTGGATTTAGCCTCATGGCTTTCCTCAAGGGGTCTAGAGAAATCACGCTCCCGTTGTTGTGGTCTTGGCGGTAGGCGATAATGGCATAGCCAGTGTTGAATTCGGGGTTTTCAGGCTCCACTTTCAGAGCCTTTTCAAAGCAGGCTTTGGCCCGGTCATAATTCTTCCTTCCACAGTTCAGCAATGCCCATCCTTCCTCACAGTCTATCTCAGGACACTCCATCCTAAAACGTGAGGAACCTTCAAACTTCTTGCAAGTGTGCTCTACCTTGTCCAGGTATGCCCCGGCGTCTGCCAACCTGCCCATGTGATAATACACCCAGGCACAGTTGCCCCAAGTCACCAGGCTCCTCTGGTCTGACTGCTTCACAGACTGTCTCTGGATTAAGCCTTCAGCTTGTTTCAAGCTCTGCAGGGCCTCGTCATTCTGGCCTTTCAGGTGTCTCACATACGCTAGGAGGTTGTGAAATCCCACGTCATTGTTGGTGTATTGGAACTCAATCACTTTCAGAACCTTGTTTTCTAAATCAGGTATTTCAATATCTTCAATTATCAGCTCCCATGTAAAGTGACATCTCAGCTGGACCAGCCTGTCTTTTATCAGATTTCCATCAGCTTTCTCACTGTAAAGAAACCAAATTACTGCTTATTTTTTGAAGAATTTTAGTAAACTGGAAATGAAGACAACATTTTAAATCATTATATATCTTTTCTGCCTGTATCTCTGCCTGTACAGTTTGCTGCCTCTTTGGGATCTACGGTCCTGTCTAGTAGCAGACAACGTGTCAACATAAAAGCCCTGTGGAAACGTTAGCGTCTTGATGGTATCAGTAATAAACTAACTACAAGTTAAGCCTAAAAATTACATTGAGTCTAAAAGTCTTCTCAGAATCATTCTGCTATGATGGATACAGTCTGAGCACCACTTTCAGCTCTGACTCCCTTCTCCCTTCTGCTTCTTCCAACACTGTGTTACATCACTAATGGTCTCAGGAGAAATGTGGAGTGAGGACTCACAGCAGTGTGGACCCTTTGCTCACCTTTCCACATTCCTACCATGACGCATGTTTGGATTTCTCTCTTGCCAGGAAGAGAACAAGAGTTAAAATAAAAGCCAGAATATTTTGGCTTAAAATGATGAGCTTTCTGACTGCTTAAACTGGTTAGAGAATTTGGCAGGGCATCACTGGAAGTTTATTTGGCCAATCCCAAACACAGTAGTAAAGCAACTAGTGGAATTTGCTTTGTGGAGTCAGAAGTAGTGAGATGGGTGAATGAAATGTGAGGCTAATGTAGGCCCCTTTGTTATAATTCAGGAATAAAGAAGTCAGGTGACCTGGAAGCTCAGTGCAGAACAGGTACTCCAAATCTCAACAGTTATATTAATTGTTCCCAACTATCCAAAGGGAAAAGATAAAAATAAGGGCTCAGTGTGAACAAGTTCTCTTCCCAGCATTTCTCCTCCTGTGAAGTGGAGATGAAGCCCTATTCCTTCTATACAAACATGAGGGAAGAAAAAGAAATTTTTCTTTATTATTTGAAAAAAGCAGTCCTTATAGCCTACATAGTATTAATACCTATTAGGCCCAAGAGTACACTCAGAGGAGGCTCTCAGGGTCCTCAGGGTCTCACTATGTAGATCACACTTGTAGGGATTCTCCTGTTTACAGCCTCCCAAGTGCTGGGACTACAGGCATACGTCACCATGCCCAGTCTCAATGGCTATCTCAGCATGCCCCAGGGGCAAACCCTGACCATTATGCTCTGCCTTAGCAGAGGCTTTAGGCTGCTGAGCTATCAGGTCGGCTCACAGAAAAATTTTTCTTTAACCCTATGTATAGAATATATAGTAAAAAAAAATGTTTAAGATGTTTGACATTCAAACAGATAGTGAGGTTAAGCCCAACTGCCTATGTTGTAGGGTAATAATAAGAAGCTTTTCTTCTGGAGAGTTAACAACCTAAATTTGCAGACCAAAGATTAGAGAAAAAGAAGGGCTGCAAGGACAGCCAACATTTTGGCCCTAGCCTTTCAAGGTCAGTGAAGACTCAGGACATAGGAGAACCTGCACTGTAACATCATGTAACTCAGTTGTGTCCCAAATTCTCTGATCAAGGAGATTATGGGGCCACACAGGAATGTGATCAATGATGTAGAGTGTGCCTAAGGAAAATCACATGAAGAAAAAACATTTTCTCAGGCTTTCACAGAGAATAAATTGGTCAAGCAATGGCCGTGACTCATCCACATGGCTGACACTGACAAAGGATCTACAAATTGCGGCACAGGTTTTCAGGATAAATCCTGAGGGGACTTTACTGACCTTATCAGATACAAAAATTACATTTCTTGTTATATAAGTCTTGCTTTATCTTGATCTTAACCATCCAGCAAAAAGGCGTAAAAACATAGTATAAAAAGTAAAGCCATATTAATATGCTGAACTGTAAGTCTCAAGTCAACAACTGCTGACATTGCTAGTCCAATGGATAACCCACTACTATTATGGACTACTGGACTATATTGAAATATTTTGCTGAATTAATATACCTACAATAATCTAATCTTTGCAGACCAAAGATTAGAGAAAAAGAATATTTAAATGACAATGCAATAGCCTTCTCTGACAAAACTAAAGAAAAAATGTGGACACAAATGAATGACCATTTTGTATCTGTATATTGAAAATAGTTAGGATAGATATACAGCTACTTTCTCTTAATTCAATGAATAGAAAGATTGATTCCAATAGTGTTTGTGGACAGGATATCATGTCTGAATCTTGTACAGTGAATAACCACTAAGACAACAATATACAATGTATCAATTATTGAAACTGTCCTACTAATTGGTTTTGAAACTGTTTCATGGCTACTTGTTTCTCAATAAAATTATTAAAAAATAAATGAGGCATTGAGGAAGAAAAAATATATATAGTAAAAAACAATTTTTTACATAACTTCCCATCAAGATGTAAATCCATGTTTGCCCACAAGAAAATAGACTATGAAACATTGCCTTTTGATAATGAAAGAAAAGAAAGAATTTTTGAAATGATGAATACTGCTTCTGAGGCAGGCAGAGCATGCCCAGGTGACATACCCTTGCTGTCACCTCTGTCCCAAGCCAAGAGCTCAGTCCAGTCCTCATTTTGCTCAAAGCACCTACTTCAAAAACTCACCAGGGCACTGCACTCGGGTTCTCCTGGAAGATGCTCTGCCCGTGCGTCCAAGCCATTTCGCCAAAGGATGATGCCTCAGACTCGAGTCTGTTCTGGCTTTCAAGCTGATTGTGAGGTGGATTACTGGGGTGAGGAGCTCCAAGTCTTTCCCTTTTATCACCAGTGGCAGCCCAGAAATATTACCCAAGGCCATCCTGGATATATTACCCAATGCCAACCTGGATATGTTACCCAACACCAGCCTGGAAAGATTACGCATGCATTTCTCTCTCTCTCT
>NW_004524622.1:12711031-12716556 GCF_000260255.1 Octodon degus
TCCTACTTCCTGGAGCTTTAGGGCAAGGAGGGCCTTGATACACGTGTCATCTGGATTTAGCCTCATGGCTTTCCTCAAGGGGTCTAGAGAAATCACGCTCCCGTTGTTGTGGTCTTGGCGGTAGGCGATAATGGCATAGCCAGTGTTGAATTCGGGGTTTTCAGGCTCCACTTTCAGAGCCTTTTCAAAGCAGGCTTTGGCCCGGTCATAATTCTTCCTTCCACAGTTCAGCAATGCCCATCCTTCCTCACAGTCTATCTCAGGACACTCCATCCTAAAACGTGAGGAACCTTCAAACTTCTTGCAAGTGTGCTCTACCTTGTCCAGGTATGCCCCGGCGTCTGCCAACCTGCCCATGTGATAATACACCCAGGCACAGTTGCCCCAAGTCACCAGGCTCCTCTGGTCTGACTGCTTCACAGACTGTCTCTGGATTAAGCCTTCAGCTTGTTTCAAGCTCTGCAGGGCCTCGTCATTCTGGCCTTTCAGGTGTCTCACATACGCTAGGAGGTTGTGAAATCCCACGTCATTGTTGGTGTATTGGAACTCAATCACTTTCAGAACCTTGTTTTCTAAATCAGGTATTTCAATATCTTCAATTATCAGCTCCCATGTAAAGTGACATCTCAGCTGGACCAGCCTGTCTTTTATCAGATTTCCATCAGCTTCCTCACTGTAAAGAGACCAAATTACTGCTTATTTTTTGAAGAATTTTAGTAAACTGGAAATGAAGACAACATTTTAAATCATTACATATCTTTTCTGCCTGTATCTCTGCCTGTACAGTTTGCTGCCTCTTTGGGATCTACGGTCCTGTCTAGTAGCAGACAACATGTCAACATAAAAGCCCTGTGGAAACGTTAGCGTCTTGATGGTATCAGTAATAAACTAACTACAAGTTAAGCCTAAAAATTACATTGAGTCTAAAAGTCTTCTCAGAATCATTCTGCTATGATGGATACAGTCTGAGCACCACTTTCAGCTCTGACTCCCTTCTCCCTTCTGCTTCTTCCAACACTGTGTTACATCACTAATGGTCTCAGGAGAAATGTGGAGTGAGGACTCACAGCAGTGTGGACCCTTTGCTCACCTTTCCACATTCCTACCATGATGCATTTTGGATTTCTCTCTTGCCAGGAAGAGAACAAGAGTTAAAATAAAAGCCAGAATATTTTGGCTTAAAATGATGAGCTTTCTGACTGCTTAAACTGGTTAGAGAATGTGGCAGTGCATCCTGCTATCTGTGCCACTGGAAGTTTATTCGGCCAATCCCAAACACAATAGTAAAGCAACTAGTGGAATTTGCTTTGTGGAGTCAAAAGTAGTGAGATGGGTGAATGAAATGTGAGGCTAATGTAGGCCCCCTTGTTATAATTCAGGAATAAAGAAGTCAGGTGACCCGGAATCTCAGTGCAGAACAGGTACTCCAAATCTCAACAGTTATATTAATTGTTCCCAACTATCCAAAGGGAAAAGATAAAAATAAGGGCTCAGTGTGAACAAGTTCTCTTCCCAGGATTTCTCCTCCTGTGAAGTGGAGATGAAGCCCTATTCCTTCTATATGAACATGAGGGAAGAAAAAGAAATTTTTCTTTATTATTTGAAAAAAGCAGTCCTTATATCCTGCATAGTATTAGTACCTATTAGGCCCAAGAGTAACACTCAGAGGAGGCTCTCAGGGTCCTCAGGGTCTCACTATGTAGATCACACTTGTAGGGATTCTCCTGTTTACAGCCTCCCAATTGCTGGGACTACAGACATGCGTCACCATGCCCAGTCTCAATGGCCATCTCAGCATGCCCCAGGGGCAAATCCTGACCAATGTGCCCTGCCTAAGCAGAGGCTTTAGTCCGCTGAGCTATCAGGCTGGCCCACAGGAAAATTTTTCTTTAACCCTATGTATAGAATATATAGTAAAAAAAAAAAGTCTAAGATGTTTGACATTCAAACAGATAGTGAGGTTAAGCTCAACTGTGTATGTTGTAGGGTAATAATAATAAGCTTTTCTTCTGGAGGGTTAACAACCTAAGTTTTCAGACCAAAGATTACAGAAACGGAGGGCTGCAAGGACAGCCAACATTTTGGCCCTAGCCTTTCAAGGTCAGTGAAGATTCAGGACACAGGAGAACCTGCACTGTAACATCATGTAACTCAGTTGTGTCCCAAATTCTCTGATCAAGGAGATTATGGGGCCACACAGGAATGTGATCAATGATGTAGAGTGTGCCTAAGGAAAATCACATGAAGAAAAAGCATTTTCTCAGGCTTTCACAGAGAATAAATTGGTCAAGCAATGGCCGTGACTCATCCACATGGCTGACACTGACAAAGGATCTACAAATTGCGGCACAGGCTTTCAGGATAAATCCTGAGGGAACCTTACTGACCTTATCAGATACAAAAGTTACATTTCTTGTTATATAAGTCTTGCTTTATCTTGATCTTAACCATCCAGCAAAAAGGCACAAAAACATAGTGTAAAAAGTAAAGCTATATTTATATGCTGAACTGTAAGTCTCAAGTCAAGAACTGCTAACATTGCTAGTCCTACGGATAACCCACTAGTATTATGGACTGCTGGACTATATTGAAATATTTTGCTGAATTAATGCACCTATAATACTTAAATGACAATGCAATAGCCTTCTCTGACAAAACTAAAGAAAAAATGTGGACACAAATGAATGACCATTTTGTATCTGTATATTGAAAATAGTTAGGATAGATATACAGCTACTTTCTCTTAATTCAATGAATAGAAAGATTGGTTCCAATAGTGTTTGTGGACAAGATATCATGTCTGAATCTTGTACAGTGAATAATCACTAAGACAACAATATACAATGTATCAATTATTGAAACTGTCCTACTAATTGGTTTTGAAACTGTTTCACGGCTACTTGTTTCTCAATAAAATTATTAAAAAATAAATAAGGCATTGAGGAAGAAAAAATATATATAGTAAAAATTTTTTTACATAACTCTTCCCATCAAGATGTAAATCCATGTTTGCCCACAAGAAAATAGACTATGAAACATTGCCTTTTGATATGAAAGAAAAGAAAGAATTTTTGAAATGATGAATACTGCTTCTGAGACAGGCAGAGCATGCCCAGGTGACATGCCCTTGCTGTCACTTCTGTCCCAAGCCAAGAGCTCAGTCCAGTCCTCATTTTGCTCAAAGCACCTACTTCAAAAACTCACCAGGGTATTGCACTCCGGTTCTCCTGGAAGATGCTCTGCCTGTGCGTCCAAGTCATTTCGCCGAAGGATGATGCCTCAGACTCGAGTCTGTTCTGGCTTTCAAGCTGATTGTGAGGTGGATTACTGGGGTGAGGAGCTCCAAGTCTTTCCCTTTTATCACCAGTGGCAGCCCAGAAATATTACCCAAGGCCATCCTGGATATATTACCCAATGCCAACCTGGATATGTTACCCAACACCAGCCTGGAAAGATTACGCATGCATTTCTCTCTCTCTCTTTCTCTCTCTCTCTCTCTCTCTCTCTCTCTCTCTCTCTCTCTCTCTCTGTCAGGCTTAGGGAGATAAGATCAGAAGCAACTAAAATGACTATTGTGCCCATAAGTGGTCCCTGAAACATGTCAACACCCTTAAAGGAGAAGGAATCAGGAAGAGATTTTGACCCAAATGCCCTACTCCTGCTCACTGGATCCTGTGGTAGGGGGGAGACTCTACTTAGGGAACATCTTCCACACAGATCCCTCTTACTCTAGAGCTGCTAGAATATTGGGGGATGGACCTTCCATGCTCCTAAATATGCTGCCCAATCTCAGTCATCTCAAGGTTGTCCCAGCCAGCTCATATGTAAAATGAGTCCTGTAGAAATCATGAAATGATTCTTCTAGGTGTACATTCAAAGCATGGATAGGTAGAAAGTATATTGGAGTCCCATCTCTGGGAAGGCTATAGAATCTCAAAATTCCAAGTTGAATAACCTTGCAGGGTTGTTATGCCAACCTACTGCAAGGGACCTGCTGTTCTTTCTTACAGGTAGCAATTCATCAACATGTGTCATCTTTTACCTTTTGTGCTGGGCTCTGGGGGGACTATGAGATATAAAGTCATCACGGAGATGTCTTTCTAACAGGAGAACCTCAGTTCCTCCTGTTATCTGGGCAGCACACAGAGCCCTGCTGTCAGCAGTATATGTATTAGTATGTTAGCTATGTGATGACCCAATTCATCTATACATGTGGCAGATGGGGACTTCTTGTCACAAATTATGGTGACATCTCCCTGGATCCTTCTCCCTTAATGTCCATCAAAGGAGCTCACTCTCACCCTGTCCCTGTACCACTAGTACCAGACGTATTTTGATGTGGGCTTTATTTCATCTAAGATAGCCCAGAGCTTCCACAAGACAGCTCAGAGTGAGGTTGGGAGAGCTGGGTTTGGAAACACAAGTGCAGGGCACTGCAAAACTCGGCTACCAAGGCTGCAGGAGGGGGCCTTGGTCCGGTCAGCGCCACAGATAGCAGCACAGGTGATAACATTGCGGCCAACAGCTTGTCTTTCTCCTCAAGCCAGGCTCAGTATCCACTGAGGAATCAATGGATCCTTGTGAGGGACTACTTTTCCTGGTCTTTTCTCCTAATAAGTATAAGGTCAGCTAGGATCAGATAGTGGGTCAGAATACTTGGGGTTTGCTTTTGTTTTTCTTCTGTAATTTAGGGAAGGGTGTTCAGCTTCTCACTACTAGATCAGATTTGTAGTAGTTCTGCTAATTTCAGCCTCAAGAGCTGGAATTACAGGCGTGTGCCACCAGGCCCAGTCTCAATTGCAGTCTCAGCATGTCCTGGGGGCAGGGCCAGCACAGCGGACCTGGGGATCGAACCCCAGGCCCCTGCACCTGCTTGCAGGTGCTCTAATCTGCTGAGCTATTTGGCCAGCCCTTAAAACATTTCTGATTTTTTGGGGGAGTGTACCTGGGATTGAACTCAGTACCCTGCACTTGCCAGGCAAGCACTTATTCTACTGAGCTATATTCCCGGCCCCTCAGGTCAGAATACTTTGGAGCACAAATTATTTTCTGCAGTTCATCAGTCTAAAGAAAACCAGCAAAGAAAGGAATATGTTTTCTGGAAAAGCACATTGCAATCCCAGTAAGATTTCTAATTTTCTATTACCTATTTCAGTTTTTTTTCTTTTAACGTTAGTGCTAGTAAAAGAGACCATGTGGAGATTGCTGGGCCCACTTGGAGTTTCTGAGTCAGCGGTCTGCTGGGGTGGGTGGTTTTACATTTCCAGAAAATTCCTAGCTGATGCTGATGGGGAGGGATCATATCTTGAGAGCATTTAATTTATTATTATTATTGTTATTATTATTATTATTATTATTATTATTATTATTATTTGCAGAACTGGGGATTGAACTCAGGCCCTTGTGATGGCCCAGTAGTATTCCACTGAGCCATCTCCCTGGCCCAAGAGAGCATTTAATTTAGTGAAATGCAAATTTCTCAGCAATCACTAGTTGATAATTTCACAACAATTTTAATTTATAAA
>NW_004524622.1:12717506-12718814 GCF_000260255.1 Octodon degus
GCGCCTGGGAGGGTGAAAATAGGAGGATCCCTATGAGTCTGATCGACATAGTGAGACCCTGTAGTCCCTGTACTGAATAAAAAAAAAAAAAAATAAGTTACCATAAGCCCTCTCTACACTATTATAGCAGTAAGTAGTAAGTAGTTCAATTCTCTAACCATGATGAAAGTTCAGAAATGGAAAGTGAAACCACTCAGAGAACAAAGGAAAGGGGACCTGCCCAGACAGGCCTCCTTGGATACTTAATTTTGCTTAAAGTAAGAGTGACTGCTAGGCAAATTCTGATTCTGGGAAGCGGCAAACCTAGTTTTTAAAATGAACCCCTTAGAGCTTCCAGGTAACAGAATCACCAGCAGGCAGGGAGTTTCTCAAACATAATTTTTAGGGCTCTGAGCCCAGGACAATGATGTGCCATCACAGAACAGCTTTTTTCTACACGTTGCGACCAGTAAGAGACATTTTCCTGTTGCTTCCTCCTTCTTAACTTGGGCCCAGTGAAAAAGTACTAAGACACTTCACTTTCACACAAGACAGTAGTGCTCAGGGCTGGAGGATACCTGGACCCAGTCTATGTGGGGTTACTCCTGTTCTTTGCACTTAGTGGCTGTGAGATCTTGGGGTAGCTAACTCACAGTTGTAACCCACATTTGCTTATCTGTAAGTCAGGATAGTAACAACACTTTCCTCGCAGAGTTATTGGGATGAGAAATGGGATGCTCCAGAAAGCTTGCATCAGGGACTATTTTTCCATTGCTTCAAGTGAGATCCAGAGTTGGAGCCTCCTATCAAGTCTCTGTGGAGCTGCAGGACATGGGGGTTCTGTTCTGAGCTCCAGGCCAGAACCAACTAGATATGCCCACTTTGGGGTCAGGTCAAGGAGCCCTGAAGGGGAAGAGACTTGGGAAGTGGCAACCCTTACGTCCACCTCTCTTCTTCCAGTCCTACTTCAGATGGGAGGCTTCTAATAGAACAACTGAGTTTTTTTGATGCAAATATTTTCTGCAAGGCACTAGCTTTACACCAACTCTGAAAGAAAGGGATAAAGCATAAGCAAATAGTGAAATGAATGCTTAAAAATCTGTGTATACTGACAGGAGTATGACTGGAATTTCTGTTCATAAGATTATCACTTAGTGATGGTGTCAGGGAGACTGAATAAATGTTTATCGCATGAGTATTAGGAATTTGGCAGCAGTCAAAGTTTAGAAGGCTGCTAGCTCAGAGGCTTACGTGTTCAGAATCCCATACAGTATGTCCTTGTTTATGGACATAGGACAGGGTGCTATTAGGAGGAGAAAATAGATAAAA
>NW_004524622.1:12719534-12722128 GCF_000260255.1 Octodon degus
GCATATTGATCACACACATCATAAAGAATTCATACCAATACAGAATGTGTCTTGAGCCTTTTCCCACTCCCTTCCCTTCAGCCCTTCCTCTGCTCTCCATGTACGAAAGCTTTGCTTCCATCTTTTCTTTCATCTTTTTTTTTTCCCCTCCCCAGGTCCATTTGAACATCTCATTTGAACATTAGAAGATTTTCATCTTTCTTCCCACTGTCGAACCTCCATTTTGCTTCTTCTTTACCCTTAAGATCACCTAAGAGAAACAATGTGACATTTGAACTTGTATGCCTAACTTATTTCACAAGATTATGGTCTCTAGGCGCACCCATTTCATCCACAAATGCCTCATTTCCTTCTTTGTGGCAGAATAGTACTCCATTGCATATATTTATTGAATACACCTCTGCTTTGTCCATCCATCCATCTATCCATCCATCCATCCATTGACGAGCTTCTGGGCTTTTTCCAAGATTTAACTATTATAAATTCTGTTGTTGTGAACATGTGCATGCATATCACTGGGGTATGATGCTAGGAGGGGACCAACTGGGTCAAATGGACCCTCTCTTTTTAATATTTTGAGAAATCTCCATGCTGGTTCCCATAGAACTTGTGCCAGTCTACACGTCCACCTGCAATGAAGAAAAGTTCCTTCCAACCTCCCCCACAGCCTCACTAGCACTTGTCATTGGTTGATTTCTTGATAATAACCATTTTTTCTGAACTGAGAAGTAATCTCAGTGTTGTTTTAATTTGCATTTCTCGAATGACCAGTGAGGTCAAGCGGTATTTCACATATTCTTTTGCTGTTTGTACTACTTCATCTGAGAAGTCTTATTCATTCCAGATGCACATTTTTGGGTTCAGTCTTTAAATTTGTGGATCTTATTTTTTTTGAGTTCTTTATATATTCTAAATATTAGTTCTTTGTCTTAGGAATGACTGGTAAGATTTTTTTCCATTTTTTGGGTTGTCTCTTCCCTCTCTTAGTGGTGTTCTTTGCTGTGTATGCTTTTGATTTGATGTGATTCCAGTCATTGATTCTTTGTTATATGTCCTGTGATTGGGGCTTCAATCATAAAATCTTTGCCTGTACCTGTGTCTTTCAGAGTTTTACCTATTCTGTTTACCAGCATAATTAGTATTTCTATATTAATATTTAGATCTTTCATCCACTTAATTCTAGTTTAGTACATGGTGAGAGATATTGTTTGAAGTTCAATTTGCAGGATGTGGAAAGCCAGCTTTTCCAGCCTATATATTGAAGAGGCCATCTTTCTTGCAGTGAGGATGTTTGGCTCTTTTCTCAGGGTAAGGTGGCTGAGTGTTCGTGGAGTTGTTTTTGTATCTTCTGTTCCACTGATGCTCAGGCATGTTTGGGGCCAGTACAGTGCTTTTTTCATCATGGTAGCCTTGTAGTGTAGCTTTGGATCAGCGAATGTGGTGTGCCTGCCTGGCCCTTATGGCCTATAATTGCGTTCTCTATCATAGGTCTCTTCTGGCGCCATATGAATTTGAGAATTATTTTCTCTAGTTCTTTGAGGAATGCTACTGGCATTTTCAGAATTGTAATAAATCTAACAGTTTTGCGGGGGTTTGATCCCCGGGCCTGCCTTGCTGGCCCCGCCTCCAAGGTACACTGAGATGGCAATTGAGACTGGGCCTGGTGGAGCAGGCCTGTAATCCCAGCTCTTGGGAGGCTGTGTAGAGACAGATCACTATGTGTCTGATCTAGTGATGAGACCCTGAACACCCTATTTCAATGTGTAGGTCTTTTACTTCCTTAAATTAATCCCTAAGTGTTTCATTTTTCTTGATACTATTGTGAAAGGTGTTGTTTCCCTTATCTTAGTTTATTATTCATGTACAGGAATGCCATTAATTTTTGAGTATTGAATTTGTAACCTGCTATACTATCAAATGTGGTTACTAATTTTAGCAGTATTTTGGTGGAGCTTTGGAGGTCTTCTGTGTGGAGTATCATGTCATCAGCAAACAATGATGATTTAACTTTTTCCTTTCTTATCTATATTCTTTTTATTTCTTTCTATTGTCTAATTGTTCTGATTGATATTTCCAGAGACTGTATTAAACAAGATTGATGATTATATTAAACAAGACCGGTGTCTTCTTCTTGATATTCGAGTAAAAATTTTCAGTTTTTGACTGCTTAATATAATGTTGGCTGTTAGATATAGATGGCTTATATCATATTGCAATAAGGACCTTCCGTTGCTATTTTCTATAGGGTTTTACCATGAATGAATGAATGAATGAATGAATGAATGAATGAATGTTGGAGCCTGTCAATTCCTTTTTCTGCATATACTGAGATGATCATATACTTTTCGTCCTTGATCCTCTTAACATGAGGTATTACATTTATCGATTTGCATCCTACATCCCTGGGATGAGTCCTACAAGGGAGAAAATTATAGAGATTAGAGCAGAGATTAACACAATTGAATCTAAGAAAAACCATGGGGCCAGGAAGATGGCTGAGTGGAATAAGCACTTCCCTGGCAAGTGCAAGGGCCTGAGTTCAATCCCTGGTTCCACCAAAAAAAAATAAATAAATAAATAAAAATAAAGAAAGA
>NW_004524622.1:12723273-12726307 GCF_000260255.1 Octodon degus
TGCCCATGTGTTTTCTTTTTTCTTTTATTTTTTTTGTAAGACAGTTTCAATAATTAGCACATTGCACACAATTTTCCTAGTCGTTAACTGCATTACAAGATGCAGACATGATATCCTAATTACAAACACCATTAGAACAAATCCCTCTATTCATTAAGAGAATGTAACTATATATCTATCCTAACCACTTTGAATACGTATATACAAAATGGACATTCACCTGTATCCCCTTTTTTTGTTTAGTTCTGTTATTTGAACATTATAGGTGTGTTAACTCAGCAAAATATTCTAAAAGAATCCAGTCGTCCATAATAGTATTGGGTCTTCCCCTTCACTGGCAATGTCAAAAATTATTGACCTGAGGCCCCTACAGCTCAACATAACAGCATGGCTTTACTTCTTATACTTCAAAAAGCTACATTTTTAATAAGACAGCTATGAGATTCTTATATAGGTGCTTTAGAGAAAACATGAGGTAAAGATTATTTGAAAATTGTTTGCCAAAAACATTACAAATTTGTCCAGTATATTTATTGGTGCAAGACAGTTTACCTATAGAGATCCAGATTTAATTCTCTCTGTTCATGATACTAGTTCTGGAATTTTCCAGGAATCAAATCACTGAATGTCAATGTGCCTTTTATCCCACAGTAAGGATAAGAAGTCAAGCACTGCAGAGATCTGTGAGTAGTTTAGCTCCTTGAGGCAATCATTCAATTTGCTCAGCTCTATGAAGGTAATGTATTATTGTTTAATGGATGAATAAATAATGATTTGACATATTTATGGTTTGAGCTTTGAATAGATTTCTTTTTAAAAAAAAATCATAATATTTCCCTAGGGTATAGAGATCCCATGGCTGATTTACTGAGGAGGAAATTCTCAGATAGGAATAAGACTACTTTTGTCCAGAGGCTACACAAAGCCAAAATGTGTTGGTATCAGATTTGGCCCTATGCCTGGTTTTTCCAACAACAGAGTTTCACAAGATATTCAGTTTCAGAGTTTGTTCTTCTGTTCCACAAAAATACCCTGAACTCGGAAACTAAAATTTATGGTGGGGTACTAAATTTTATGGCTCTTATAGAGCCTATAATTATGATAGTCTTATTTAACAATTTGTTATCTTGATAATAATTAAATATCATACCTTTATAAAAGATATGAATACTATCATTTTGCAACTAGCTCTCAGAGGCCCTTGTGATAATGGAAATTAAAACTGAATTAAGGGTATGAAATTATAGGTGGAAGCTTTAATTAGAAGGTAAGAGGAAATGAAGGGTGGGATGTTAACAAAACAAAAGGCAGGGCTGGTGAGATGGCTCAGTGGTCTAAAGCACCCACTTAGAACAAGCTAAGCTTAAGCAAAGCACAGGGACCACGGTTCAATCCCACAGCACCACATGCCAGCCAGCCCTGTCCCCTGGTGGGCTGAGCTGGCCACACACACACACACACAAAATAAATAAATAAATAAATAGGCAGTAAAACAATATAGAAAAGGTCTTCAGTGTGAGAAACTTAAGGGAGCAAAGTCAGCAGAGGTGAATCAAAGTGGCTGCATGCAAAGGACCTTCTAGGACCTACTAAGGACCTCCTATGGAATACGAATGAGCTACGCACCATCAGTCACAGTCTCAGTCTTGGTGTCACAGCTCCAGAGGAGTCCTTGTGACCTGAGGGGCAGTCCCATCATGGGGGGTTCTACTGGAATCCAAAGCAACCTTGAGTTTAAGACAAGAGTAATTTCTGAGTGCAACTCTTACCCTGGTATCCTCAGTCTTGTAGACTAATGTGATAAACTAGGGTAATTTTCAGGCTAATAAGCTTTTTTTTTTTTTTTTTTTGCCAACTTCTAGCCAGACCTTTCCTAAAAGAATAACTTGTCTATTTGCAGAGCTAGAAGAATTAGAACTAGAGCTTTATAAAGTGAAGCAAGAATGTAATTAAAATAACACAACAACATCCATGAACTTGTGCTATACCATAAAGCTCAGATAGAAGAAACTAAAGAAAGACATTGCCCCAGAATCTGGCCTGTTTTCATTGAGATTATACCTGAAAAAATTAGAGCATATTTCCCTGTAGGCACTCTCACTAAGATCCGGTCTCTTCTCTGTTTCTAAGAAATGTTTGGTTCATCACCACTCGTCTCTAATTGGACTCTCAAGGCTTCTGGGGGCAGAACCTGGTCTACTGAGATCCCTGAGTCAGGCTGCTGGCTTAGGACTTGGATATCACAAATTGTCAAAACAAGTTTCTCAGTGGGACCCTGGAAGACTCATAGCTGGTGTCCTGAGGTGATTTCACCCTTCGGTGGTGTTTGACACTGCTGAGGAACAGAAATGCAACCTGCCTCTGCCCCTACAGAGCACCTTGATATGGGCTTCAGGCCAGCATATTCCAGAGGGTCTCCTTCAGGCCTCCTGGACTAAGTGGCTCTTGACACACCTGAGCACAACACATTCCAAAGCCTCCTGTGAAGGTTGCCTACTAAGGCATTGGGAGGACTCTGGGCTTCTGCTCAACCTACTCATGTATACAGTTTCTTTATCATTTGACCAGGAGCCCATTATGTACAAAAAGCTAAGCCGAGGTACTTAACAGTGAATTCTTTTCACTCATTTCATCACCAAACATGATTTGCAGAGCCTTTGCAAGTTCTTGGAGCTGAAAGTATGACAGCTATTCCTCCTTACCTCCCCCTGTGTATGGCTAATAGGACCTCTGTCTCTAGACAATTGACTCAGTCCTTCCTGATAGGTGGGAAAAGTGTCTTTTTCTATTTACTGTTCTAGAGACTGAACTGATAGACTCTTAATAGATCTATATACTTTTTAAAAAATTAAGTGTAACAAGACTGCACTTTCTATACCCTAAAACGTACCCAGTTTATGGACTCATTTTGCTGGTCTCTTTTGGCAACACCTGAAAATGATTTTTTTTCTTTTTAAAGTTTTATTGATAAACATATAGCAATGAGACAGTTTCAAATCAAATCGAAAGTACAGTTTCAACAAATAATACACTG
>NW_004524622.1:12741389-12746607 GCF_000260255.1 Octodon degus
TTTAAAAAAGAACGTGTAATAATATACATATGAATGTTTCAGAACTATTTGGCATGCAAGTACTAAAATGCTGCAGCTAACAGCAAAAATATCTGTCTGTTTATGCACTTTGTTGGTAGCTCTTCTTATGGATCAATGTACTTGTGCGAAAGAAGAACTCGCCCACATGTCCCCGTAAATTTGGCTCTTTGCCCAACTGAGTGGACAGTCTGACGATGGAAACTGTAGCTCCAGTTGCATCCTTTCAAAGGGAAAAAAAGTCATATTTCCCTTTGTCATCTATGAGATGACAAGACTCACAAAGAGTGATAAAAGGGTACAGGAGTAAGATGTGGCAATGTCATCCCTGTCAACAACTATGTGAACACAAGGTATTCATTAGCCAAAAAGGAGCAGCTGGGCTCGCCAAGCCATTCTGTGTTGTTTCCTGCCACACTTTTCCAAAGACAACCATCAGAGAAGTTTCCTGTGATGTACAGATTTAGCTGTAGAAACAATTACCTTTCAGAAGATAAGGTTCATCAGCAGCCAGTCTTAGGGCATCTCACAGAAAAATGGGTTTCACTCTTTACCCTTTCAAATCTGTGAGCACAAACAAAATATTTAAACTCTGCACATTAGATTTATTTGGAAAATTTGCCTTGTAGCCAACTTCTCTAAACCATGAGAATTTTTCTCTAGCATTGACTCAATTTTTTTGTTTAGCTCTTTTAAAGGTAAGCAATTGCATTTCCTTTAGATTTCCCATGCTTTTCCAAAAATGGCTCTATTAAAAATAAATCTCTTCTTTCCGTTGTGCAAGCCACATTCTCTCTGGTAAGCATCCTCAGACTTCCGGTCTCCACTTCCCTCTGTCTCTGTGCTGGCTAATTCCATATGAAGTGTTCCCTAGGTGGACTTTCGTAGCACAGAAAATTTAAGTGAGATATGGCTGATTTTACCAATCTGTTGACATTTTCTCTACCCTTTCCTTTAGCCTTTCTCATGTGTAGTTAGTAGCAAAGCTCCATCTGGTGATACAGGAAGGCAGAAAGGGGTGTTGCTGGCAAGGCCATTATTAAGAGCTTAAGAACTTTTTTCAGAGTCTTTATTTAATGAATTATGACTGAATATTAAAGAAGTAGATCTGGGAGAGTGTGTCACATAGAACTTTGTCAAGGTAGTTTTCTTCTTCCTTTTCTACATCCTGAAGCTTTAGGGTAAGGACAGACTTGATATATGCAGTTTCTGAATTTAGTCTCCTGGCTTGCCTTACTGTATGCAAAAAATCCCAAACCAAACCAAAGGAAACCAGCCCTCTCTTCCCCCCAGTTGCTCACTGAAGCTCTCCCAGTGGTAGGCAGGGGTGGTGTACTCAATGTGAAACTCAGAGTTCTCAGGCTTTCCTCCAAGAAGCTCATCAAAACAAGCCTTGGCCCACCCTGACTCCTTTCCCACACACCTCAGCAAGGACCATCCTTTTCGTAGTCTAGCTCAGGATAATTTCTGCTATGGCAGAAAGCACTTGCAAACTTCCTCACAGTTGTTTTGTATCTTACACAGGTGAGTCTAGGAATTCAATTAGGCCTTTAATTTTGAATAAAATATTTCAGGATCTTCAATGACCACTTCCCACATAGGGTGACATCTGAGTTGCTATAGGATCCTCACTCCCAGCATCAGGCATCTCTACTGTGAAAAATAAACGGCTGGCTGTGAATCCTGAAGAAAAAAATTATCAATATCAAATCATTAAATTCATTTGACTTATTTAAATGCCAATGGAAAGAGATTACATCTGCCCTTACCTTAGATTTGTTTAAAAAAACAAAAGAAAACAAAACAAAACAGCATCACATGAGATTTTGGGTCACATGCTGCTCTAGGTGCCCTAAGAGATTGCACCCCTCCAAAAGCGGTACCACTGTCAATGGAAATGACCAAGAAGGAGCCCTCTCACTTTCTCTGTGTATCCAACTTGTTCCACTAATATATGGAAACAACTGTTCTTTTCTCTGAGGAAAAAATATTATAATAAATATTTATGCTTTCATTCTCCTATTAAAATGAAAATGGAAGTGAAGTCAAGTTCTTTTTCTCAACAAATTCAATATACAGCATGGTCTCTCCTTTTTCTTATAAAGGATTATAGTAGTGTTGTTAATGTGTTGACAGTGAATTCATTAGGAGTAGCTTTCAATTCAACTACTCCTTTATGCCCCACCCTATCTGTCTATGATGTAGCAGAGGGCATTAGGCGTTGAACTGTATCCACCAAAGTGGCACCTTAGATTTCTGACTCCTAGTCCCTGTAAATGCAACACAATTTAAAAATAGAGGTTTTGGATGGAGGACATAGCTCGGCAGTCTAAGCCCCTGCCTGGCAAGCACAAGGTCTGGGTTCCACTCCCAGTACTGCATGCCGTGCCTTCCAGCTGTACTTGGCCGGGCCCCAAATCTTGGCATGGTATCGCATACCTGTAATTCCAGCTCTGGGGAGACTGAGACAGGAGGATCACTGAGTCTGAACTGTGTAGTGAGACCCTCTATCCAATATAAATAAATAAATGTTTGATAAAATATTAGAAAACTACAATTTTTTAAAAAATGGGGTCTGTGCAGATATAATCAAGATGAGGCCATTGGGTGGGCTCTAAGTGTATGACTGATACTTTGGAAGAGGAGAAAAGACCCAGACACCCAGGGAAGAGGGTATGAAGAGACACAGAGGGAATGCCATGTAGAACAGGCAGAGAGAGAGAATATAGATAAAAGAGTTCCATAGACTCAAATGTGAATCTGTTACCATTTAAAATCATCTTTATTTTCAAATCATTTCCAGTGTGTTTCAATGAGAAAATTTTAGTGACTGGAAGCCACTATCCTTTCAGACGGCATGGTGGTTTTCACACATAGTGAAATATGCCTTGGTGGATTGTTTTCTCCCTCTGCTCATCCTTATTTTGGGGTTGGTTGCTGAGTACCCTGGGAAGGATACTTGGGGACTGAACTCAGGGCCTTGTGCATGCTAAGCAGGAGCTCTTAGCCTTCTTTTCTTTTCTTTTTCTCAGCAGGTTCTCGCCATGCATTTCAGGCTGGCCCTGTGTTCTTTGGTAGCCCGTAAGCCGATCTCGAACTCAGAGTGATCCTCCTGTATCAACCTCCCAAATGCTGGAATTACATATGTGCACCACCATGCCCATTTCTAGGACAGACAAGCATACCTAAGGTTCCAAGCTGAGAGGGCAGGTGGGGCCATGGGGCCAGGGATTGAACTCTGGTCCTTGTGCTTGCCAGGTAGGTGCTTATGCCTCTTAGCTATCTCCCCAGCCCCCACCCCTTAGCCTACATTACAGATCTATTTTATTTTATTTTATTATTTTTTTTTTTTTTGAGGAACCAGGGATTGAAATCAGGCCCTTATTCATGCCAGGGAAGCTCTTATTCCACTGAGCCATCTCCCCAGCTCCTCCTTTATAGATTTTAAATTTAAATTTATTTTATTTCGAGACGGGGCTTACTAAGTTGCCCAAACAAAATTTAACTTTGTTTTTTTTTTTTTTTTAATTTTATTTATTTATGTGTGTGTGTGTGTGTGTGTGTGTGTGTGTGTGTGTGGCCAGCTCAGCCCACCAGGGGGCGGGGCTGGCTAGCATGTGGTGCTGGGGGATTGAAACACGGTCCCTGTGCTTTGCTAAGCTTGTTCTAAGTAGGCGCTTTAGACCACTGAGCCATCTCACCAGCCCCAAGTGCTCTGATTCAATAGGCACTCAAAGAACTCAGGTAATGGGCACACCCAAATTAGAAAGACTCTTTCTCTCCTCTTAGTGCTACTGTCACCAATGTCACAAAGCATTTACTTGTCCATGTATATCTGATTGTTTTGACCCTATGATATGAAAAGAAGAGTTCTTTCTCCTCTTTGAACTCCTTAGAACTCTAAGAGTGGTTTCTAAGTGGAGAATGTCCAGCTAACTTCTAGGCATTTTGGAAAGCTGGGCCTTCTTAAGGCTGTTCCCGTATCCAGCGAAAAACTGAATTTCTGGTTCAAAATTCCTTTTGCTACCCCAGAATTTCTCCATGTCCTCCACACCAGTCTACTCAGAGAAAGTATTCCTGAAGATCTGTCCTCCCAGTTGTGAGAAGGAGGTGGAAGAATGTATTTCTCCAACCTGGTTGGTCATGATAATGAATAGCTAACAACTATGTGTTTACCCTTTTTTTTTAATGTTTGGTACAGGGTCTCACTATGAAGCTTGGAATCCCGAGGATCCTCCTGTTTTCAGCCTCCCCAGTGCTGGATTACAGATGTGTACCACCACACCTGGACCTAGTGGCCAGCTCAGCACACCCAGGGGCAGGGCCAAGCAGCATGTGGTGCCAGGGATTGAACCCTGGTCCTTCGCTTGCCTAAGCAGGCGCTTAATCTGCTGTGCTATCTCACTGGCCCCATCTTTACCTTTTATTATGAAGAAACACACTGTTTTATTTTCTTTTCCAGTATTGATTATTTGAACCCTGAACCTTAAATGTGCTAAGGAAGTTCACTACTAATAAGTTACTTCTCCAACCCTATTTATTTATTTATTTATTTATTCATTTATTTTGAGACAATTGCTTGCTAAGTTTCTCAGGCTGGTCTTCAGTTTAAGAACCTCAGCCCTTGGCCTCCAAAGTAACTAAAAGCATATGATACACTGCCTGGCTCTGCTTTGGTTTTCAAACAAGGTTATTTATGATTGATTAGTTTCTAGATGGTGAAAAAAACCCTGCATTCTTTTTTTTTTGTGGTACCAGGAATCAAACTCAGGACCTTGCACTTGCCAGGCAGGTGCTTATGCCTCTGAGCTATATCTCTGGCTCACCGCATTCCACTCTACACATAAATATAAGCTACAGTGCAAAGCAACAGAAACTAGTAAAACTATCATGAGAAGTCTTAGCTGTTTAGGACAGGCAGTGACTAATCTAAAAATTGGAAGCAAAAATTCTCTTCCAGAAGGAGAGAACAGGGGTTGGGGAGATGGCTCAGTAGCATAAGCATTTGTCTGGCAAGCACAAGGACCTGAGTTCAATCCCCAGGTCCAAAAAAAAAAAAAAAAACCAGAAGGAGAGAACAGCACACTGAATGGAAACTTCTACAAGCACCACAGTAATTCCCCTCTTACTCCCAGGGAACATTTTCTAAGACCCCCAGTGAAGGTACAAAACCATGAAACCTTGGAAGGTGGAAAATAAT
>NW_004524622.1:12748052-12748574 GCF_000260255.1 Octodon degus
ACTAGCACAAAAATAGATACAAAGCAGTGGAACAATCTAGATTCTAAACAATGGAACCAATGAGAAGACACAGAAACAACACATATATCTAACGTATCTACAGTGATCTGATTGCAAAAAAGGGGCTAAAAATCTACATTGGACAAAAGACAGCCTCTTTAAACACTAGTGCGGGGAATATCCATTTGTAGAAGCAGATACTTTTCTCTCTCCCTATACAAAGGCCAATTCAAAATGAATCTCAGTCCTAGGTATAAGACCACAAGCTTTGGATCTGCTAAAAGAAAACATAGGGGAAGAATTTGAAGCCATACACACAGGTAAAAACATCTGTAAAAGCATTCAAATAGGAAAGGAAGTATTAGAAAAAAGCAACAAATGGAACTACATTAAATTAAAACTTTCCTGCTCTACAAGGAAACAAAGAATGAAAAGGTAGCCTACAGAATGGGGAAAATATCTTTACTAAGTACTCCCTTGACATATGTTTAAACCTAGCATACACAAAGAACTAAAAAAAAA
>NW_004524622.1:12749239-12766810 GCF_000260255.1 Octodon degus
AAGAAGAAGACCCAGAAAGACAAATGTCACAACTGCTCCCTAATGTGTGGAATCTGAAAAGATGGCCAGAAAGTGAAAGAAAGATTATTACTAGAAAAGAGAAAAAGGGTCAGCCAGATAGCTCAGTGAACTAAAGTGCCAGCTGAGGTAGGTACAGGGACTGGGGTTTGATCGTGGGGCATGCTGAGAGGGTGATTGAGACTGCATGTGGTGGTGCATGCATGTAATCCCAGAGTTAGGGAGGCTGAAAACAGGAGGATCACTACAGGTCTGATCTGTGTAGTGAGACCATGAAGACCGTATACTAAAAGAAAGAAAGAAAGAAAGAAAGAAAGAAAGAAAGAAAGAAAGAAAGAAAGAAAGAAAGAAAGAAAGAAAGAAAGAAAGGAAAGAAGGAAGGAAGGGAGGAAAGGAGGAAGGAAGGAAGGAAGGGAGGGTGGGAGGGAGGGAGAAAGGAAGGAAGGAAAGAAGGAAGGAAGGAAAAAAAGAAAGAAAAAAGGAAAGAAAGAAAGAAAGAAAGAGAGAAAGAAAGAAAGAAAGAAAGAAAGAAAGAAAGAAAGAAAGAAAGAAAGAAAGAAAGGAGAAAGAGAGCCTGGCCTAGCCACTGGCCCACTTCAGTGGAGTGCAGACAGAAGGAGCCCCTAGCCCAGCAGCCGGATGGGTGTCTGTAATGGGTTAACTCACATTTTTGGCTATAGGTATAAATCTTGTTCTTTCTGTTGTAAATGCATACCCACCCACTGTTTTAGATTGTTTAGTAAATAGTGACTGTTACCTGTAGTTTGCTAGATAAAACTCACCAATCCCTTTAAAACAAAGTTAGATTACAGACTTGACTTCTTTAAAAGGAAACTAAGAGTTTTAACTCCTTGTAACCTCCGGGCTATGCAAGGCTGCCTGCAGGTACTCAGGTGCAAATTAACCAGAAACTGAAACAAAAGCCCCAGGAAATGTAGATTAAGTCCTGGTCCTAATCACTCTAAAAGCATTATTTTGTGGCAGACAATGAATTTGTTTACCAAACTGAATGTGGTCAGACAATAAATTTGCTTATCAAACGCAATGTGGCTCCAAGGTTTAAAACCCTCTCTGCTTCCTGGGCTGCCGCCTTTCGGTCCTCTCCTGCATGAGAGCAGACTGGGGGCCCTGAGCTCAGTAATAAATGCCTTTCTAAATTCCAATCTGGCTGATCTGGTTCCTATTCTGAGCGACCCATAACAGTGCCAGGCCAGGCTGGTTGATGAGTTTAGTAGAACTAGGTCCAGTGAGCAGTGAATGTCCAGAATTTTCACCTTGACTAACTCTGTGTACAGATTCCGGAGATCTAAACAACTATATCTAAGCAATGTGTAATACAGAAACCATGGTTGAATACCTCTCATCTTGGTCTTCTAAATGTGAACTGCTCCTAATGTCTTATCAGTTGTTATTATTATGCTGTCTTTAAAATACATTTTTAAAAAAGCAAAGATGATAAGAAAAAATGGTTTATTAAGAGCAAGCATTGGGCTGGTGAGATGGCTCAGTGGTATAAAGCACCTACTTAGAACAAGCTTAGCAAAGCACAGGGACCACTGTTCAATCCCCCAGCACCACATGCCAGCTAGTCCCTCCCCCTGGTGGGCTGAGCTGGCCACACACACACACACACACACACACACACACAAATTAATTAATTAATTAAATTTTTAAAAAAGAGCAAGCACTAATAGCCAATTATTTGTCCAATCTTGCAAAGCTATGTCTGCTAATCTGAGCAACAGATTTGATGATAGAAATAGGTAATATAGCAGGCATTGTTAATTTTGCTATTCTTGTTTTGAAAATCTGTAACATAGCTATTGTTGTACGCTACCCTGCATTCTGTCTTTGTTTTGCTATTTGTTTTTGCTATTGTTTTCACTCTTCAAAATAAAATAAAATAAAATAAAATGTAAAAAAGAAGAGAAGAAGAATTAGGGTGAGCGTTAGAGGGGAAGGGAGAGGGAAGCGTGCAGGAGCAGACTATGCAGTACGCACTGCAGCCAGCTCAGTGTGAAGGCCACAGGAGAGGGAGGGACGAGGGTGACGGGCAATGACACGGAGCAGCATACACCCAGAGGATGTGCTACTCTGCCAAATTAAATCCCTAAATCTGTACTACCAATAAAAAGATGGGAAAAGATAAAGAAACTAGCTTTTCTGTAGGCAACGAGGTCACAGTCCTGTTGTGTGTGGCTTTCAGCAAGCTGGTAACACAGTTTAGACTAAAAACAACGGCCTTAGAAAAGATGGGATTGGAGCCAGGGAGATGGCTCAGTAGAATAAGCACTTTCCTGGCAAGATCAAGGACCTGAGTTCAATCTCTAGTTCTGCCAAAAAGAAAGGATGGGATTTTAGATGGTTCACCTTCCTTAGTAAACTGCAAAGGGATGTTTGAGATATTTCAACAGAAATACTCAGCATTGGTCCAAAGAATAATGGTAATAATCCATTCCAAATTGCATCATTTTTCATACTTTCCTGTAAATTAAGAGACTGAGGACTTCCTCTAGAGAACTGTGTTGCAAAGGAGGGAAGACCTGGAGCAGTGAAGACGCTGAGTCTGGACGTCTGAGACAGAGAGTGACTCGAGGTCTGCACTCACGCCATCAAATAAATTCACACTCACAATGGCCGCCACGAGTGCTTGAGCCCACGCTGAGTCCAGGCGCAGAGGGAAGTCACCTGAGAATTTCTGAATACTGAAGTGGGATGCCCAGGCTTAGAGTGCTTCATTAGAGTTGGATGAGGCTTAATCAGTGCAATTGTTAATAATACCAGCACTTGGAAGGCCGAGGCAGGAGAACCACAAATTGGAGCCCAGTGTGGGCAACTTGAGAAGTCTTTTTTTTTTTTTGGCAAAACCAAAACTGAACTCAGGCTCTTGTGCTTGCCAGGCAAGCACTAATTCTACTGAGCTATCTCCCCAGCACTTGAGAAGTTTGTAAGACACTGTATGAGAGAAAAAGACAGAGACAGATGGACAGACAGACAGACAGACAGACAGGCAACACAGAGAGATAGAGTATGAGAGAGAGGGAGAGAAAGAGAGACAGAGACAGAGACAGAGAGACAGACACAGAGAGACAGAGAGAAAGAGACAGAGACAGAGAGAGAGAGAGAGAGACAGAGAGAGAAAATGGGAAAAGGGAGGAAGGAAGGTCAGAGGTGAGGGAATAACTCAATGTGAGGATCCTGAGCTCAATCCCAGTACTCTGTGGTGGGGTGGGCGACACTTCCTTAGGAGATTCTGCCATGCAGTGAGGGCTCAGCTGTGCTGATCTAATGCAGATCGCCTCTTTGTCTCCCAGGGAAACCAAGGCTCACCCAGGCCGACTGGCTTCTCAAAGCTGGTCAGCTTTTAGTTTTTTTTAGCAGTTGGTCTTGGGCTTCTGCAAAAGGACTCACAGCTTAGTGGTGACCTTTTATTTCCTAACAGTTTTACTCTCCTCAGTTCATCTTTCTGTTTTTTTCAGCTCATGTGTGTACATGGACGCACACACACTCCCTTTGCTGTTTCCTCTTTCTTCTTTTATTTATTTCATTTTAATTTTTTTCCCTTTCTTTTTTTTCTCATAATTTTTATTGATAAACAAATAGCAATGAGACAATTTCAAATCAAACTGGTAGGACAGTTTCAATAATTAACACATTGCATACATTCTTCCTAGTGATTAATTGCTGTACAAGATGCAGACATGATATCCTATTTACAAACACCATTAGAACAAATCACTCTATTCATTAAGACCATGTAACTATATATCTATCCTAACCGCTTTGAATACTCGGATACAAAATGGAAATTCATCTGTATACGGTTTTTTTGTTAAGTTCCGTCATTTGAATATTATAGGTGTGTAAACTCAGCAAAATATTCTTAAAGAGTCCAGTAGCCCATAATAGTATTGGGTCTTCCGCTTCACTAGCAATGTCAGAAATTGTTGACCTGAGTCCCCCACAGCTCAACATAACAGCATGGCTTTACTTCTTATATTTTGTTTTTATACTTTTCTGCTGGATGGTTAAGACCAAGGTAAAGTAGGACATACATAACAAGAGTTGTAGCTTTTGGGTCTGATAAGGTCAGTGAAATCCCCTCAGGATTTATCCTGAGATCCTGTACGTCAGATTGTAGAACCTTTGTCAGTGTCAGCCATGTGGATGAGTCATGGCCATTGCTTGGCCAATGTGCTCTCTGTGAAAGCCTGAGAGAATGTTTTCTCTCCAAGTGACTCTCCTTAGGTACACTCTACATCATTGATCACTTTCTTCTTTGGCCCCATAATCTCCTTGATCAGAAAATTTGGGACACTACTGAGTTACATGACGTTACAGTACAAATTCTCATATGTCCTGAGTCTTAATTGACCTTAGAAGGCTAGAGCCAAAATGTTGGCTTTCCTTGCAGCCCTCCTTTTTCTCTAATTTTGGTCTGCAAACTTAGGTTGTTAGCCATCCGGAAGACAAGCTTATTGTTATTACCATACAACTTAAGCTGTTAAGCATAACCTCACTATCTGTCTGCATATCAAACATCTTAGGCATAATATGGAACAGGTATTTTTCATCAAGTATTGATATGTTGAACTTTAAGTCCCTACAGAATATGATAAAAAACATTGAAAAATTAGAATATATTTTTAAAATAGGCATAAAGAAATATATGCTTCTTATGTTTACACATAAGTCCAGAAATCTCACCATATACAACCTTGAAGCAGGACAGTCCCACAATATTCCTTTTCCTGTCTCTTGCTATCATTCACCACCCCCTTCTTTTTGAACAACCAGCTACCTGAGAGACATCATAGCAGCAACTGGCATGTCATGACAAGCAACCCATATTTAGAATACCAGAATAACAGGCACTCCAAGCATGAAACTACTATTACACATTACCATCTGCAGTGCAGTAGCTTAGTTCACAGGTATCAGTATATATAGTTAGTCAGGGTGAGAAACCTTCCAGTTAACTGCTAGATTAAAAAATCTTCTGGAGATTCTCAGGATCATTGCCTTGCTCATCTTCTACATATAACTGTATGGCTTGACATGGTCATGTTTCCTAGCTCTTCTCCTTTCCCTCTCTTGATTAATTAGTCCTTGAGATCCTGCTTTCCTTTTACTTGTATTATATGTTTCCTCTTTCTTAATGTTACTCTGCACTCTCTCATGAATCTGCTTGTTGCAGACACCCGGAGACAGCTGGTGACTGATGGACTGAAGCCGAAGCCCGCAAGGCAGGACCAGGTCCAGTGTGTGACAAGAGAAACCCTTTAGTCCCTACTCTGTGTGCATGTCCCGGGCTTTGCTAACTAGAAAATCTATTGTTTTATTTTCTTTTGTGTTTCACAGAATTCTAAAATACACTTCATGGAAATAAGAGTGATTTCCTAGTTTACTTATGTTTCTCACTTTTTTGTACACTGGAATATATTTTATGCCAACATAATGAGACCGGCCTTCTTCCTTCGGGAAGTTTCACTTGTGCACGGTTTCTGGCTCAGGTGGACTCTCTGTGGGAGTTCATGAAAGGACAGGACAGAGATGGAAGGAGCTGGGCAACAGGTTGAGAGCAGACAGGCTGCGGGTCAGGCGGGCACTCTGGAATGTCTCTGAGAGGAAAATAGTCTGGCAGGTATTCTACTTGAGTTCATATTATAAAAGACCCAGCAGGTAACTTCATTTATTTATTATTTTTATTTTTTGTGCTGGAACTCAAATTTAGGACGTTGCACTTGCCAGGCAGGTACTTGTGCCACCCAGCTGCGCTTTGCTGATTCCTGATTTTCATCTGAGCCAATGAAAGAAACGCTAGGCAGAGAGACAGGAGCACTGAGGAGGAAGCACTCAACTGCTCAGATCTGGGGCCCACTGGTGACAGATCCAAAGTGTCACATGTTGTGTGCTAGCGCGCTAGTTTTCTCTGTTCTGTGATACACAAAAGGTTACCAGAGGCCTTTGCCAGTGAATGTTCTCAGAAAATAAAGAAAATCTAGCAGAGTTAGACATTCTCAGAGAAAGGCAGCAATCCAGTTAAAAACTACTAATTCTGAAGTTTATAGACTTTTATCTGATAACCTGACTACTGGGCTTTCAGATGGGAAAGGAGGTGAAGGATTTCTCACAGCCCTTGTCTCAGGCTGTTGCCAGGCTCCAGGCATTTCCTAGTGCCAGAGCATCCCCCACCCAGGAAAAGAGGAACTCATATCAAAAGCAGCTTCAGGGCCTATTCTCAGCCTTTCTTTGGTTAAATTTCTGTTTCCAGAAGCAACTGCTGAGAGCTCTACTTTCACTTTCCAGTTTCAGTTTGTACTTCTGACAGTTAAATTTGGGTTTCCAGAAGCAACTGCTCACAGCTCTACTTTCACTTTCCAGTTTGAGTTCCTAACTTCTGACGACAAGGACAACACCCATGGTGTCATTACTTGCTTATATATCCCTGTTTCCAAAGTCCCCTTTACTTGAAAACCCTCAAGTCAGGCTAGCTGGACCTGAACAAACTGCCTGCTGGGTCACTGCAGAGCTGTGGGCTACTTCTCAGTTGCCATGAGGTAAAGACTTTTTCCTCTTTGCCTGCATGTCTAAGGTTTGGGAAAAAGTGTTTCTCACTGCTCTCTGGAATGTTTCTTCTCTGTGTTGTCAGGTTCCCCACTCTTCTATGTGAGTGTTTGCTAAGGGAGTGAACGTGTGAGAATCCAAATGCATTTGTGCACTCAGAGGCACTGTTGCATCTTGATTTTTGTTAGCCTAAACCCTAGAGAAACCTCTCTTATGCTATAGCCCAAAGAAGAGGAGAGTGAGTATTATGGAAATGGAAGACATGCTCCCAGTTTCAGATTCCTTTCCACCAGGCTCATTCTGTCCTCTCTAAGGAAAGGAGGGACAGCTTTTCTGGGAAGGGACATCACTTTTGCTCTCTTCCATGTGCAGTAAATCAGGGCCCATGTAGCTGGGTAAGCTGCACTTGGACATCTCATGTGTCTTGGAGTCATTATGTGGGCTGGGGGTGAGCTGATGAAGTTCATGGTCTTCCTGTTAGTTTCCAGGTTCACAGATATTATTGTTGTTGTTGTTATAGTTGCTGCTGCTGTTGCTGTTGTTTGGGTTTTTGTGTTTGCTTGATTTGGTGACATCCTGAACTGAACCCAGGGTTTTCACCCTAAGCTACATCTCCAGCCCTTTTTTTAATCTTCTGTTTTCAGAAAGTGTCTTTCTAAGTAGCTAAATTGCCCAACACTGGGTTCAATCTTGCAATCCTGCTGCCTCAGCCTCCAAGAATACTGAGCTTATGGCATGCACAACTTTAGCTGACTGGTCTCACTGTCTGACTGCTGGATTCTGATGAAGATATGACACGACTGAAAATTAGCAGGTTACCCTCTCCTTTGGCCCCCAAGAAGTCTTGGCATGCTCCTTCCCCCAGGTCTTGGCTACAGGTCTCTGTTGGGGAGCATTCATGTTGTCCTCGCTTAAAAGGCTTAACGTGCTCACTGCTGCATAACTACAATTAAATACTGCTCATATAATCTCTTCTAGCAGCACATAAAATAGTGAATTAATGTTGCCTTGGAAATGACCACTCAGTGTTTTACTGGGAAAAAATTTTGAAAGATCCAAGTTCTAGAAAATGCTCAACTGCAGGGCTGTTGTAAATGTGATCTTTATATAACAAAAGCTCTTATAAAGGCAAGAAGATTGAAAGTCAGAAGATTCTAAAGGTTATAAATGTCGCACTTAATTCTGTGCTTACTAAGAGCCAACTACTCACCTCCCGCCTCTGCCACCAGCAGCCTCCACCTGCTGTCTGTGTCTCTGCTTTTGCCTACTGTGCTCATTTGAGGGAAATGAAAGCACTCAGCATGTGGCAGGAGTAAGATCCTGTCATTTCATTGCCCCCGCATTGTTTTTCTGAGGTGGCCTTTCCCTTACAAGAAGGTTCGCCCTGGAAACAGCTTCTAGTTTTCATCTATTCTCAGTTCCTCAGTGTGATTGATCCAGCTCCTCCATCTCCATGCTGCGACTGCCTTCCCTTGGGGCAGCTAGATGCACTCAGGACTGTACACACTGTACTGGCCCCACCCACGCGTAGACAGGGCCCATGCACCACAGCGACCACCTCTCGCTCATGCCAGGACTGTGTGGACCACCATCCAGCTTGCTGTAGTCCATTAAGGAGAGCTCTGCAGAAATCCCATGTGGTGGGACGGCCCCCAGGGTGTCTCTCTCCTGCTTGCTCCCAACTCTCAGTACCTGTGCTCCTTGAGCTCTCTCGCACACTGGCCCTGCAGGCATCTTGCGCTCTTCTCTCTAGGCTCTATGAGTACTCACAGCTTTTGCACCTTCACACGTAGCTGGAAGGGCCACCTCTGTATCTCCCTTATCAGACTTACTTTCTTTCCTGTCTGGGTCTCTAGATGGTGGACACTGTGGTGTGCAGAAACTAGATAAGGCAGATAAGAGCCAGGAGGAGTTAGTCCACGTAAACAGAGTAGCTGTGAGAGGGATGGTGGGACACTTAAAGGTGAGGCTTATCACCAGGTTAAGGAACTGTCCCATGAAAGGCACACTCTAAACCCTGAAGCCCCAAGAAAGTGCTGCCTTTAAGAAAGAGACTGCAAAGCCAAATGAGGAAGAGGAGCCTGACAGTGTGGTTTCATGCTGGTTTCCTTTCTGCGACATGATGGGTTCAAGGTTCATTACCATCATGGCATTGTCATATCTCATTCTTCATGGCTCAACAATATTCCCCTTTGTGACTGTGCTCTATTTTGCTTGTCCATTCATTAATGCTCAGCATAGGAGTAGTTTCCTGAATAGTGCACCAGTGAACATCTGAGGATTAATATCTGCATGAGCACAGGCTTTGAATTAATTGGAGCATCTATTGCAGTATGGAACGTCCCCAGGATTCGTGCTCAGGTGGGTCTCATATGGTAACTCTGATTTTGATTTATTGAGAGACCACCCGCCTTCTTTCTGCTATAGCTCTACCATTTTACGTTCCTACCAGCAATGTGTTTGGGTTCTAATTCTTTAACATTCTTAACAACTCTTTCTTTTTGTTTTGTTTGTTTCTTTGTATTCAGTTCTAAGAATTGAATCTAGTAGCACTTTACCAGTGAGCTGTATCCTCACAATTTTTTTTTTGGCAGAACCAGGGATCAAACTCAGGCACTTGTGCTTGCCAGGGAAGCGCTTATCCTACTAAGCCATCTCCCCGGTCACTGTTTCTTTGTTTTTGAGACAGGGTTTACTAAGTTGCCAGCCTGAACTCAAACTAGTGGCTCACCTGCCTCAGCCTTCTTCAGCCCAGGGATTACACCTCTGCACTATTCCACCTGGCTTAGTCTCCATTTTGTCATTACTACTGTCACCTTTGTGGGTGAAAAGGATGTCTTGATTCCTACTCACTGTGTTTTGTTTTAGTTTGCTTTTTGTGTGTGTGATGGTAATGCATTATTGTTTCGACACTGCTTCATTTTTTTCCCGTAATGCGTTCGGAAGCCTGAATCCCTTAAACACTCTACCAAACCCATTTACTTTATTTAGAGAGCAGGTCACATGCTGGCTTCCAACTTTCAACCTTCTCACCTTGGCACCTCAAGCAAGTAGAATTACAAGGACACACTACCTCACCAAGCTGCACAACAGTTTTGGTCTGTACTTACCTAATAGCTATTGACGTTGAACAAATTTTTGTATCTTTGTGGTTCTTATGACTGTTCTTTAGAAAACATGAACTCAAGTTCTTTGCCAATCTTTTATTTTACTTTATTTTTCAGAACCAGGGATTGAACTCAGACCCTTGCGCTTGCCAAGCAAGCGTTTATTCTATTGAGCCATCTCCCCCACCCCCTTGCCAGTCTTTTAATTGTGTTGATGAGTTGTAGGAGGTTTCATGTAGTCTGAACTTACATATCAGCCATATGCCAAAATAGTTTCTCTCATCCTGGGAGTTGCATTATCACTGTTGGCTATGTCCTAGGAAGTACAAAAACTCATTTTCATAAAGTCCAACTTATTTCTTGGTATTATCATTGCCTGGCCGGCCAAATAGCTCAGCAGATTAAAGTGCCTGCAAGTAGGGGCAGGGGCTGGGGGTTTGATCCCGGGGCCTGCCGTACTGGCCCCAACGGGTATGCTGAGATGGCAATTGAGACTGGGTGTGGTGGCACAGGCCTGAAATCCCAGCACTTCCAAGGCTGTAAACAGGTGGATGACCACCAGTCTGATCTAGTAGTGAAACCCTGAACACCCTGTAGACCCTTCCCTAAAATACAAAAAGAAGAAGAAGAAGAAGAAGAAGAAGAAGAAGAAGAAGAAGAAGGAAAGAAGAAAGAAAGAAAGAAAGAAAGAAAGAAAGAAAGAAAGAAAGAAAGAAAGGGAATGTATTATCGTTGTCTATTGTTTGGTACAACATCTAAGAAAGTGTCCCAAGGAGATGTTATGAACATTTTCTCCACCCCTTCTTCCACAGCTTCTATCGTCTTAGGCCTTACATCTCCATTTCTTGTCCCTCTTGAATTAATCTTTGTATACGTTATAAGCTAAGGAGCCAGCCTCTTTCTTTAGCATCTGGTTTCCCATTTTTCCACATCACCTCTTGAAATGGCCTTAGAAGTCATTTCAGGGTAGTTAAGGACTGAAGTAGGTCAACTTTCAAAATCATAGCTTATGACCCAATTCTGAATATGACATTATTTGTAGCTAGCATAAGAGGTATCAGGGTTCAGCGAAGATGGAAGGGTGGAGCTTGACTTCCATAGAACTGACACGAAGGAGGAAGAGGCACCAGCATCATCGGTGTTGATGATCCAGGGAGGAAAGGCCATGTGAGGATGCTGGAGGAAGGTGGCCATTGGCAGTCGAGGAAGCAGTTATAGGAACCTATTTGCTTGGACATTTGACCTGGACTTCTGGACTCCACAGCTGCGAGGCAGGAGGTCCCTATTCTTTAGGTCAGCTAATATGTACCATGTTGTTCCAACAGCCCAAATGGATCGATAGAGTCCTATATTCCAAGTTTACTCCTGGAATCACTTCCGTGGGCCTGTGTCTTGACTCTCTTTCCTGGGCTGTGTGTCTCTGTCACTTCCAAATGATCTTTATGCAAGTGCAGTACAGTTTTGATTACCGAAGTTATGTTAAAACAGGAACTATGATGAGAGGAAGTTGGCGGGAGGGGAAAAAAAAGCAGGAACTATGAGAAGTCCAAGTTTTTTTTTTGTTTTTGTTTTTGTTTTTGTTTTTGTTTTGTTTTGTTTTGTTGTTGTTTTTGACAGAACTGGGGATTGAACTCAGATCCTTGCATTTGCCAGTCAAGCGCTTATCCTACTGAGCCATTTTCCTGGCCTCTCCAAGTTTATTCTTTGTATTTCATATTGGTTTATCAATTTGAGATCCTTTAAGATTCCATATCAATTTTAGGATGAAAGTTTCAATTTCTGCAAAAATATGTTGCTGAGATTTGACCACGGCTTACATTGTATCTGTAGTCCATTGTGGGCAGTATTGGTTTTTTCATAATATTAAGTTTCTAACCAATGAGCAAGGGATGGTTTTCCATTAATAGGAGTCTTCTTCCTTTCAGTAACATCTGTAGCTTTCAGGATTCATGCTTCACCTACTTGATTAAGTTTATTTCTAGATAGTTATTCTTCTCTCAGATACTATTAATGGGAGTGTTTCCTTAGGCTTACTTTTATCATTCATAATTTGTGCATCAAAAGTAACTTACTCTATTAGTTTTTGATCGTTTGAATTTGCTTATTTAATTTAAGTTTCTGTGGAATATCCTTTGACTTTTGTGTTTGTAACATTTACAAGTGTTTGACTTGAAAAGAAGAGAAAACAGCGCTCTTAGCCTTGTTCTTGATCTTGACTGAAAATCTTTCAGTCTTCAACTCCTGAGGATGACCATGGTGTAGATTTCACACATGTGGTTTTTATTGCTTTGAGGACATCACTTTCTATTAATCATCCACTGAGTATTTTTAATGAGGAAACAGTGTTAAATTTTGTGAGTCACTCTTCTGCATAAATTGCAGCAAGCACAATTTTCTCCTTCTTTCTGTCAATGTTATGTAACATTAATTGACTTTTAGGTGTTGAGCTGCCCTTTGTATGATACTCTCCATTTGCATACCATTTTTGAAATGACAAAATTACAGAGATGAAAAATGTGGGTAGCAGTGGTCTGGATTCTAGGGGTGCTGAGGAAGAGGTTGCAGGTGTGATTATGAGCAGGTGGCAGGAAGTGATGTTGTGGTGCTGCAGTAGTTCTTATGGTTCTTGATCCAGGTGAAGGTTATAGAGATTTACTCATCAGAGAAAGATGACAGAGTGATACAACATGGTCTTCTACCCATTTAAAGTCCCTAGCATGGGCACTATACTGTGGTGGTGTAAGTTACAATCATTAGGAGAAAGTGGGTGAAGGATATACTGGATATATAAACTATTTTTACAACTTTCTGTGAGTCTATAAGCATTTCCAAGTAAAATGTTTTTTTAAAAAACCTGTTAAATTTTGTCCTTTTGGTGACCTTCATAATAAAATAGACAACTCTTCCATAGCATATAGTAAGCTATAAGTGCTTTCAATAAAGAGGCCTGTTAATCCTCTCAAAGGCAACTTCGATGAGTACTGTTATTATCGCTATTCTAAAATGGATCTCAGAGCACACAGTAGTGCTGGAATGAAGGTACAGAAAGAAGCAAACTACATCCTTTATCCATGTACTTGTTACAAATGCGGGGACTTTAAGGAAACTTGGGGTAAGTGTGGGATTTTCTGAATACTTCTAATTTCGTAAATTATTCTACTTGGCTTATTTTACTTTGGTTGTTTGTCACCTAACAAGATTTTTTTGGGGGGCAGGGGCAGAACCTGGGATTGAACTCAGGTCTTTGTGCTTGCGAGGGAAGCACTTATTTCTTTGAGCCATCTCCCCAGCCCCACCTAACAAGATTTACTTTTGTTTTATAGTAACAATGATGATGCTAACCAAGTCCAGAATTGCCTGGATCAGCTGAAATGCCACTTTACATGGGAACTAGCAATTGGAAAGGCTGAAATACCAGATTTAGAAAGCAGAATCTTGGAAGAGATTGAGTTCCTGGACACCAAGTACAATGTGGGAATTTACAACCTGCAGGCCTATGTGGAACACCTCAAGGGCCACAATGACAAAGCTCTAAAGAGCCTGGAAGATGCTGAAAGGCTGATCCAGAAAGAACATGCTGACCAGCCCGACACAAAAAGCCTCGTGACTTGGGGCAACTATGTCTGGGTGTGTTACCACCTGGGCAGGTTTACAGATGCCAGGATGTACCTGGACAAGGTAGAAAACACTTGCAAGAAGCTTTCGAGTCCCTTCCGCTTTCAGACGGCGTGCCCTGAGGTGGACTGTGAGGAAGGATGGGCCTTGCTGAAGTGTGGAGGAAAGCATTATGAGCGGGCTTTAGACTGCTTTCAAAGTGCCTTGGAAATGGAGCCTGAAAATCCTGAGTTCAACACTGGGTATGCCATCACCGCCTATCGCCTGGAGCACTCTAATAGGTACAAGAAGGAGAGAGTGTCCTCCCTGGACTCTCTGCAAAAGGCTGTGAGGCTGAATCCTGAAGATGCATACATCAAGGTCCTCCTTGCTCTGAGACTTCAGGATGAAGGGCAGGAGAAGGAAGGGAAGAAATATATCGAGGAAGCTCTGAACCTCAAATCCTCCCAGATGTACATCTTTCGCTATGTAGCCATGTTTTATCGAAGAGCAGGCTGCATGGATAAAGCTATTGAGCTCCTTCAAAAGGCCTTGCAGGCAATGCCCAACTCTACTGTCCTGAACCATCAGATAGGGCTTTGCTACAGAGACAAACTAGTCCAGATAAAGGTAGCCACCAAAATGCAACCTGCAGGCCAAGATAGAGAGGAGATGGACAGATATGCAAGACTAGCCATAGCACATTTTAAACTGGTTGTGAAACAAAAGCCCACATTTCATATTGCTCTTCTACACCTGGCACTTGTTTATATTGAAGTAGGAAAGTATGACGAAGCTGAAGACAATTTTCAAAAGTTGCTTTCCATGACACCAATTGAGGAAAGCATGCTACAAGAGGCACATTTCTACTATGGCAGATTTCAGAGACATCAAAAGAAATCAATTGCAGATGCCATTAAGCATTATTTAATAGCAACACAAATAGGAGAGTCATCATTTATAAGAGACAAAAGTATTAATTCTTTGAAGAAATTGGCTTTAAGTAAACTTCAGAGAAATGAATTTGACAAGGAAGCCCTGAGCCTCCTAGAGTATGTCCACAAACTGGAAGGGGAAGTACAGGCAGCTGGGGGACACCACGAGCAGGCCTGAGCCTGGCTCCGCGCTCCCAGACGAGAATGCCACGGGAAGCGATGCCAGCCACCTTCGCTTTTCATTTGCTTTTCAATGAACTTTTATTTTGTTTGACGATTTTAGAAGCATGTGTTATGTAGTTCAGTGCATTTCTCAGACCTGGTGAGGCATCATTAGCTGTATTCAGAAAATAGTGAAAGAAAATGTGTGTGCACCTCAGGGGCGGGAACTGACCATTTAGGTGACTGCTACAGAGGAGAAAAAGGCTTGCTGAGCACATCTGTAGCAAATATAAATCTAGATTTATATACACCACGGTGTTAAATTCCCTATTTTATCAAGCATTTCAGGGCTTTATAAATAAATACAAAATAACATGAATGGGAAACATGTTACTCAAACTTCATGCATCTTACAATATAGTGAGAGAGAGAGAATTAAACGTGTAGTAATGAGAAGTCAGATTTCTCCATGAGGACGTTTCAACTTTAATTCATTGTCAAACTGTTCCAAGTCCACTGTAGTTGCTTCTAGCTTACACCATTTCATTTGAATCACTATTTAAATCATTTGCTGATATTGATCCAATTAAAACATATATGTACAAAGCATGTGAAATGATCTGAGAGCAGACCTCACTAATGCAAAATAAACTTGTGGATGATGTTATGTGTTGTGTGAGGAATCTTCTTAGTTACTCTTTTCTCATTGCTGGGACAAAACACCCAATCCGCCATATTAAAGAAGGAAAAGTTCATTCACCCTACAGTTTGTGGAGGTTTCAGTCCAAAATCAGCTACATTCAAGGCAGAACAGCATATGGCAGAGAGTAGTAGTTCACAGATGCAGAAAAAGCCACAAGAGAAGCAGAAGGACAAGCCTGCTTCTGCCCCTTATGTTGTTTGCATGCTACCTGTCCCAGGGCAGGCATAGCACTTGCCCCTATTCCCAGCATTGGACCATGAATCAATCACAAGCTCTATATTCCACCACCTCTGAAAAGCCCAACCCCATGACTGCATGAGGCTTTGGGGAGACATCTCGACACAACCGTCACAGGAATTCCTGACCATCTCCAGGGAACACGATTTAGTTAGCAGCATGCCTCTTTCACACCCTTTCCAACTCAAGAAGACACCTGTGCTCTTCTCAGGGCTAAGAAATATGGCAGTGTAGTATAGTCTGGGTGTTTTCAAGCAAAACAACTAGTAGGAAAATTTAGTCCATAGATGCTCTTTCATCTTAATAATAGTGCCAAATTTATACAAGAGTATCTTCAAGCATTACCAAGAAGTTTCTTTAAATTAGCAGCTAAATTGTAGAACCTTGTTATTTCCATGTAAATGACTGACAGAATTCCAAGTGGAATCTTTCTTTAGACTGACCCTAAGTCAAGCCAACTATACCCCTTCCACCCATGATTGCATCAGAGCCCCAGCCCATGCCTTTGCAAACTGCTCTGCAGACACCACTGCTGTCTACAGTCTCTTGTGGACTACTGTGACCCCCAAGGTTTCCATCCTCATGATGCAGCTAGGGCTGGATCCGAATTGGGAATCAAGATATCTACTCTACTGCCCACTCTATCCCTAGTTACCTACTCCATTAGTCCATTTTCTGTTAGTATAGCGAAATACTTGTCTATTTGCCTATGTTACATTCTGCTTATAATGAAAAGAGTTCCATTTAGTTCAGAGTTTTGAAGGCTGAAGGTCCAAAGACCTTGGCAATTATCTGCCAACGCCCTGGCAGCACCAGATCACCGTGGACAGCATCACCCAGCTGCCAAAGCCAGGGAGCGATTGCATGGCAAGGCAGCAAGCTGGAGAGCAGGGATGGACAGGTTTGCCACCACTAGACTTCATCTCTTACACACCACACCACTTCTTAACACTACTATACGAAGGACCGAAACTTCAGATGCCTGAAACTTCAAGGAACACAGTCAAACCTTACCCAGAGCATCCCCTATTGCTCTGTGGCCTCAGATGGGGTCTTGTTCCCAGTCAGAACAAATGTGATAAGAGCCACTTTCACTCAGAAGTTCCTTGCTGAAGGGATAAGACTTCTCTGATGCGGCCCTTAAAATCTACTCTCGGACTTGGGAGATAGTTCAGCAGCGTAAGCGCCTGCCTGGCAGGTGCCGGGACTCAGGTTTGATCCCCACCACCACATGCCATGCTGGCCCCGGAATCCCAGGCACACTGTGTGGACTATGAAATGGGGCATGGTGGCCCATGCCTGTAATCCTAGCACTGGGGAGGCTGAGACAGAAGGATCACTACAGAGTCCGAACTGCATAGGAAGATCCTGTATCAACAAACAAAAACAAAAACAAAACAAAAATCTCTCCATCCAGCCTGCTTTCTGCTAAATTTCAGTACATCCCCAGCTTCTCCTGATCTGTTTTTCTTTGTTGTTCTCCTGTCTGAGGTCACTCTCACATTTCTCGCAGGCTATGTTGTGCTGATTAATTGCTCAATTAGAAATATACAATGAACAGTAATCCTCAACCAGAGCGGGGCAGCAGTTGCAAGAGGACAGGGCTTTGCCTGCCAGAGGGTTCTGGCAATGCCAAGAGTAGGTTTTAAGATGTCACACTTGTGGGTTAATAGTGCCATCTAGTGGATTTACACAAGGATGCTGCTTAAATATCCTACAACAAAAAATCAGGCAGCCCAAAATGTCAATACAGCTATGGTGAGAAATTCACACTTGCATCATTTCTTGAAAAAATTATTGACAGGATTACTCTGTTTATTTTGGTGTCAGGAATTGAATTTAGGACATTGTCAGGCAAGCACTATGCTGCTGAGCTATAATTTCGAGAGATTATTCTGAAGGACTATTGTGAGGAATATTTACCTACCTTGTTTCAGTTTTCCACGCAGGTTTCGGGTTGGTTGTCATATTTCACTTTTTCTTCCCCTTTCCTCCAGTTATTGGGTCTAACATCTTAATGACATACATTCAAAAGATAATAAAACCAGTTCTCTCAAAAATGTACCCGGGGGCCTGGCCCTAGCTCAGTCCTTTAAGTGGCTGCTTCCACAAAACTGTCAGCCTCAGGTTGCTGTAGTTCGATCCCCACAACACTCTAGCAGGCCAAAAGTGCCCTGAAGGCATTTGAGGAGCAAAATAAATCAATAAAAATAAAAAATGTACTCAGTCCTCTCTGTTACAAAAAAAA